>NC_056728.1:688036078-688273578 GCF_019279795.1 Protopterus annectens | reverse complement strand
GTCCGACCCCCTCTCCCTCTCGGTGCTTGGCGCTAGTGAGTTCGGCTCCGACATCGACCTCGGAGCCATCACTGTCGGTGCCGAGGGGGTCCTTAGCTCCTCGGGCGGGGACCTCTGGCTCTGCCTGACAGGGGTGCTTCGAGGTCATGCGGAGTGTGTTAGAGCCTGGCTCTACTCCACAGTCGGCTCCGTCAGCCCCTCCTCTATGCTGCCTCAGGGTAAGTCGACTCACTCCCTCATCCCGGACCGCTGAGAGCCAGCTCCTCAGGAGCCCCTTTGGGGATTTCATCCTCTTCGAGGCCTCTCCTGATTTGGCAGAAGAGCCCCTCGGAAGAGGAAGTGAAGGAAGCACATTGACTCACCTGAGTCTATCACGTCGGACACAGATCTGGATGATTCTGAGGGTTCCCCGTTCCCCTTCTGAAGATGTCTCATTTGCAGACATTCTGGAGATCCTTAAACAGAGGGAAATTGGCCAGCCCTCAACCCTTCGGAGGACGAATCTGTGTATCTTGAGGCATTTGGCTCTCGTCCTTCCACCTCCTGGGTGTCCCCCCTTGACCCCCTCATGCAGGTGGTTGCTAAGAAGGCATGGGCGGCTCCTGATTCAGTGCACCCCACTCCCAGGAGACCCTCCAAATTCATCACAGCTCCATCAGACAAGCAATTTTTATCAAAAGGAGTTTCTGTGGATGCTATGGTGGTAGCTGCCGCCACAAAGAAGGAACTGGCTGATCCTTCAGTGCCTGTCCATCCACCTAACAAGGAATCTAGGTCCATGGATAGGTGCGGAAGCGGATGTTCTCCTCAGCGACATTTACCATCGTTCGCTGAATTACCTGTGCCATTTCACTCGTCTTCAAAGGGACTTGATCAAGGAAGCGAGTGAAATGTTGAAGAACCTACAGCTGCGGGTTTCCAAGAAAATGAACACGCAGCTGGCTATCCTAATTCCATTTCCAACTCCTCCATGCGCCTCCTCTCTTATGCGGCCGATGGAGCGAGCAGAGCCGCAGGAACAGGGGTAGCCTTACGTAGGCACGCCTGGATGCGGCTATGCAACTTTGCGGAACCTTTCAAGGCGTCTTTCACGAACTCCTTTTGATGGATCATCTCTTTTGGTCCTCAAGTGAAAGAAACCCTGACTAGGTGCGAGACTGATGGCAAGACCCTTTCTGCCGTCGAGTCCGTTTTCGACTCCTTCTAGGCCTTACCCCAAAGGCCAGAAGGGTGGAAAGATGTGGTTCCGTAAACAATCTCAAGGGACTTCGCCTGGCGCACAGAGTCGTTTTCCTACCAGAGGCAGAGGTGGGAATAACAATGGTAGGCGTCGCCCTAGGGGCAGGGGGTCCGCAGAACCAGGGCAATCGGGAAGCCTTTCCTGACAAGCCCTTTCAGCATCCCTGGGTTGTTGCCCGACTCCCCATCTGCGGAGGCACTCGTGGGAAGATTGTCACTGTACCCAGAAGCCTGGCTATCCCTGACTCAAGACAAATGGGTACAGTCCATCATTTCGAAGGTTATTCTATCCCCTTTCTTCGTTTTCCAAATCAGTCAAAAATCCCTTCCAGATGTTCCACCGCTCAAAGGGATATAGCAGCTTTGGAAATTTCAAAACTGCTTGCAAAAGAGCAATTCAGCCAGTGTCAGCAGACCAACAAGGATCCGGAATCTACTCAAGGTTCTTTTTAGTTCCAAAGAAAACAGGGACTGGAGACCAATTTTGGATCTCAGTATTTTGAACAGATCAGTCAAGAAAACAAGATTTGGATGGTCACGCTGCAATCCATTCTTCCCCTATTGGGAAAAGGAAACTGGATGTGCTCTATAGACCTTCAGGGCGCGTACTATCACATAAAAATGAACAGGCGCTCCAGAAGATTCCTCCGCTTCAGGTTGGGAACCAGACATTTACAATTCAGGGTCCTGTCCTTTGGTCTCACCACTGCCCCGGTGTTTACCAAATGCATGGCAGTGGTAGCTTCTCACCTGAGACGACAAGGATTCCAGGTGTTTCCATATTTGGACGACTGGCTTCTCACAGCTCCCACCAAGCATCTCCTTCTAATGGCCAGAGATTATACTTTTCGCGTTTGTCAAAAACTGGGTATTTCAATAAATTGCGAAAAGTCTGTTTTGTCGCCTTGTCGTACTATTACCTACATAGGTGCAAATTTAGATACTATAAACATGTCTGCAACGCTAACGAACCAAAGGATATCAGACATTCAAAAATTGGTGTCACTTCTTCTCAACAACAACAGAGCCAAAGCCAGGTTAGTTCTAAAGGTGTTGGGAATCATGGCAGCCATACCTCTCCTCCCATTGGCCAGATACCACATGCGGATCCTTCAGTGGATGCTTTTTCTCAATGGTCATACCAGGAACTTCCAATGTCTCACACCATTATGATCACGCAAGCGTGCAAAAGCATCTCATGTGGTGGATGTCTTCCCCAGCTCCTGTTGGGAAGACCATTTGTTCCACCTCCTCCGGTTGCTACTCTGACAGCGGATGCCTCCCTGATCGGGTGGGGGCATTATCAGGGCAGGACAGTCCAGGGCACATGGCAGCCAAGCGAATGCCACTTGCACATAAATGTTCTGGAGATGAGAGCAGTGCTTTTAGCGTTGCAAGCCCTTCAAGACTCTCTTCCCTTGGGAGCGATTGCAATCCAGACAGACAATATGTCTGTAGTGTGGTACATCAACAAACAAGGCGGAACCAGATCATACCCCTGTGTCGAGAAGCACTCAGACTGTGGCAATGGGCGATTTCTTCTCAGCGTTTTCTGATAGCAACGCACATCCCGGAAGTCCAATCACATTGCGGACAAGTTGAGCAGAGCTATACTCATGCCTCACGAGTGGTCTCTGAAAGACTCTGTAGTGAGAGAGATATTTCTCAAGTGGGGTCAGCCTTGCTGCGATCTTTGCTACTCCCAAAACAGCAAGTGCAGAGAATACTTCACTCTATTCCCTTTACCAGGCCAACCCAGCAGGGACGCTCTAGTCCAAGTTTGGCCCGGGGACTTCTGTATGCATTTCCTCCTTTCCCACTGATCTCTCAAGTAATACAGAAAGCTATCGCTCAGAAGGCCTCATTGATCCTCATTGCTCCTTACTGGCCTCGACAAGTGTGGTTCCCCTTTCTACATCGATTTCTTTTGGGCGACCGTGGAATCTGGACCTAGTTCCAGATCTTTTGATCCATCAGTCGGGTCAGTTTCATCGCTCCCTCCCTCTCTGAACCTCACTGCTTGGTTCCTCCAGTTCCAACCGTAGCCAGGCTTCCTCAATTATCTCACTCTGTTAGAGATATATTGATAGCTTCCCATAAATCTTCCACTCGAAGATTTATTTGAGTAAGTGGAAGCGCTTCTCATATTGGGCACAAGGAAAGGACATAGATCCTTTCACCGCTTCCATCCAACTAGTCCTTGATTTTCTAGCTGAACTCTTCCATGCAGGTTCATCTCCATCTACTCTTAAGGTTCAATTGGCAGCTATTTCTAATTTCCATGTGGGTATTTCTGAATCTGCCCTAATGTCCCACAAACTCTGCAAAGCCTTTTTGAAAGGAGTTTTTCTTCTCAGACCTCCTATAAGAAATCCTCCTTCTCCTTGGGACCTAAATTTAGTTCTTGCTTCTTTGATTCTTTCCCCTTCGAACCTGCAGCTTCATGTTCCTTGAAGTTATTATCATGGAAAACTCTCTTTCTGGTGGCTATCACATCAGCTAGAAGAATTTCAGAACTTCAAGCACTCAGTTGTCGTTCTCCTTATCTTTTGTTCCATAAGGACAGAGTTTCCTTACGAACTAACCCGTCCTTTTTGCCTAAGGTGGTTTCAACATCAAATCTAAACCAAAGCATTGACCTCCCTGTCTTTTTCCCAGAGTATTCAAATAGGTCTGAACAAAAATTACATTGCCTGGATGTTCATCGTCAATTAAGGTACTACTTGGACAGGACGAAACAATTCAGAAAATCTGATCAGCTGTTTGTCTCCTATGCGGAAAGCAGAAAAGGACTTCCAGTTTCAAAGGTATCATTATCCAGATGGCTAACATCTCTGATTACCCTTGTTTATGAGATTAGACACCAAAAACTGCCTAATAAACCTAAAGCCCATTCCACCAGAGCTTTGGCTACTTCTCTAGCCTTCCAAGACAGACTGCCTATTGACACCATTTGTGCAGCGTCTACTTGGGCTACTCCTCACACTTTTATTTCCCATTATAAGTTGGATTTAGCTTCTAGGCATAGAGCTAATTTTGGTTCCACTGTTCTCAGGAGTCTGTTCCGTTAGGCCACCGGGACAAGGTGCTAGGGGCAGCGGTCCCATCCAGCAAGAATGAAGGCGAGATAGACAACTTAACATATAGAAGTTATGTTCTTACCATAACGTTCCATGTTAGTTGTCTTCTTCTCGCCTTCTTCTTAAGGCCCCCTCCTTCCCCTGGCCTGGACAGACCTAGAGGAGTTGTGATCGTGACCTCTCTTTCTACCACCTCTTTCTTAGTCATATGCTATTATGCATATTTCTTGTTTCAGGATATAGGTCACCCTTTTCTTCCTGCTGTTAGAGGTGGATTCTGTTTTACAGTTATACTGTTATTGATATAAGCTGGGTTAGCTTACAAACGAGATCTGAGGTAACTCTCGCCTAGCATTGTGGGATATAAGGGGAGCCTCGGGCCGGTGGAACCAACTCTCGAGCTTTTAGAGTGGCCGAGTCGGAGCCGAGGTCGGCTCCGAACCCATCCAGCAAGAAGAAGGCGAGAAGAAGACAACTAACATGGAACGTTATGGTAAGAACATAACTTCTATTTTTGTATGGTCCCAGTTCAGTCTATTCTACCGTTTCTGGGCAAGGATGACTGGATTAGCTTGGTTAGACCTTCAGGATGTGTACTTTCACACAAAGATAAACAGATGATCTAGAAGGTATCTATGCTTCTGGATGGGAGCCATTTGCTATCAGTTCAGAGCTCTGTCTGTTGGTTTCTCCACAGCACCCAGGGTGTTCACCAAGTGCATGGCAGTAGTTGCGGCTCACTTGAGATTGCAAGGATTCTAGGTGCTTCCATATCTAGATGACGGGCTCTTTACCGCCCTGACCAGGCATCAATTGATAAGGGCACTAGATCAAGTTCCTCCCAACTTTTTTTCATCTGGGAATAACCATAAACTACAAGTCTCAACTAAACCAACAAAAACTTTGGAATTTATAGGAGCAATTTTCAAGTCAAGGATGGCTTCACTCTCACTCACAGATCAGGAAAATAATCTGCAGTACCAGAATTTCAGCCTGCTTGGTCCTTCAAGTTCTAGGATCAGTGGCGGCAGCGGTAACCTTGGTATCTTTAGACAGATCTGTATGAGGATTCTCCAGTGGATGCTAGCAACACAAGGTCAATACTTTGCCAATCCATGTCAACTCTGATAGGGATCACTCAGACATGCAAGAGAGATCTCAGGTGGTAGATTCAGTCGGCTGACATTCTGCAATGTCGTCCATTCATTCCCCTCAGCCCACTGCCATAGTGACCACGGACGCTTCCCAGTGGAGTGTGGGGTATTTTCTGGGGAAAACAGTCCAAGGCACTTGCTCCCCTGAAGAGGTCAACTTGCATATCAGAGATTCAAGCTTTTTCTTCATAACCTCCAGTGTAGTGTTGCTCCTTTTCTGCTACATTTTTTTTTTTTTTTTGAAATTGGTGGTTTTTTGTGTATTTTACAGAATTAGTGATAGTTTGAGTTGAATTATAGTTACTGTTGCATTTAGGACTTGGCATTGTTGTACTGCAAGATATTTTGTCTCTTGCTCATTCATGCTTTTTGAGTTTGTGTAATTCTTTTGTTATAGTGTCTAAGCAAGGAGGCTGTAAGAAGTGCTAGCATAAATTCAACCCTCCCCCAGACAGACATGCTTTTTGTGTGACTTGTTGTGACACACAATGCTTAAAAGTTGATTGCAATATATGCAAGACATTTGACAAGCACAACTCGATAGACAAGATAAGCAAGTTAGTGCTAAAAATTTTAATTCTGAAGGTGGACTTGCCCCCACTGAACAGTCTCCCTCTCCTAGGGATCTAAGAATTCTTCAGTAGGTTTTTTTCTGAACCCAAATTTAGTAACAAGATAAAAGTATCAAAAAAGAGGGACAGTGTGGACACTGCCTGCTGTGTAACAAAGCTACTTCTATCTGTCTAGCAGACAAGGCATAAGGACAAGGGATGCCTAATGATTCTTGTGTGTCAAAACTGATGATGAATTTGGTATAGAGTAGCCTAGACTTCTGCAACAGGACAGTTTTTGGTCATGTTTGTAGGAAGAGCTGGGCAGACTTGTCCCTTCTAGACCCCTGTCTTCCACGTCGTTGAGGTCTGTTCATGAGATCACAGCTCATTGGGTATGCAAGGCAATTGATCCAGTGCCTTCATATGTCTTCCCAAATAACCACCCTCTGGCTTTACCACCTTTCTCAAGGAGAGGCTGAGGCCTTTAAGCCATTCCATAAATTTAAGAGTACCTATCTGTTTGTCCAAGTTAAGATTGAATGAAGACAGAGACCCATTAATTAACTTGCAGAGAAAGTTTATTCGAGAGCGGGGGAGAATCCTCTGTCACGTTAAGTTCTCTGTTTCTAGTGTTTGCTGCACTATTTGACTTGCTGTGAAAAAGGTCAGGGATAACTGGATCCCTATGGGTGTGGTAAATGAGAAACAAATCTCCTCTCAGGAGTCTTTGGGGCGTTAAGTATTGGGATACGGCTTTTAGTCTCCTGTGGTCCCAAGAATCTTAGGAGATTTTTATTAGGAACCTCTGGGGCTTTCTGAGTTTTGTTTTTTTAAGTGTCTAGTGTGGTACGTACCGAAGGGTGAATTATATTCTTTAATGGGTCTGACCAGGACTGAATATATAGGGGAATGATCACTTCCTTGGATTGGGAAGAGATTCCTTTAGCAGTTAGCTGAGAAATATTGAAGTATTTTCTGACTGCAGTAACCACACTGTAATCAGAGTTGAGGGAACTATCTACCCAGATCTCTAATAACTGTTTTGCTTGATAGTGAGGTGTTGTCAGTGCTGTAGGCTGCAGTGATTTGCTGCCCCCTGGAGGGGTTACTACTTTCATGGCAGTTTCTGCCCTTTTTCCATACCCCAGTTGTTTACTAGTATTGGCTTATTTTTAAGGATGTATGTATGTATCCTTGAGGGCTTTGACAATTTCATCCAGTTTCAGTAGTCAGTACATTTAAACAGAGGTCATTGTTTTCAGTTTTGAGGTCAGAGAAATGCTAAACATGGGAAGACCAAGCACTGATCCCTGGAGGATGGCACGACTGATCACCTTTCCCTGTTGAAAGAGGAATATGTTACATGGACAGTGTGCATTCTGTCCATAAGACAGTTTGCTACCTGTCTTACTGCATAGGAATCCATGTTTAAGGCTGATTTAAATTTATTTGGGAATTGTCAGTAAGCTAAGCTGCATGAACAGTATGACCAGTATCCATCACTTAAATGACCACCTGAAAGAGGTTGACAAGATTTAGCCTGCACGACTTGGCTTTTTATGAAGCTAAATTATTGTGTGTCAAGCCTACTAAGATCTTTATATCCTGGTTTATGAGGTTGGTAGTGATGCACTCCATGGCTTTATAGATCAGACTTGTGAGGCTGATAGGCCTGTAATATCAACGGTCAGTGGTGGTTCCATCCTTGTGGAAGGGCATCACTACTCCAATGTGCCAGGTATCTGGAACTTTACCTGATGCAAAAACAGTTTATGGAGGAATTCTGGATGTGAAAGTTTAACAGTGTTTTAGACGATCTATTATGACCCATAGAGGAAGTGTTTCCTTGGTCTTTTAAAGTACTTGTAGAACATGCCCCTTTGTAATGGTAGGTTGTAAGAGTGACTTGAATATGAATGAAAATGTAATGGTAGGTTGTAAGAGTGACTTGGATATGATTGAAAATAGGATGGCAATTTCAAGGGGGTTGGTGTTGGCAGAAGACTTGTTGCTAGCATGTTTACAATATCATTGTAGGAAAGTCCAACTTTTGTATCCCTGTATTTGCTGAGTCACCCTGAACATTACTAGAAGATGTTAGAGATGTCTTGGTCCTTCCTATTAGTTCTTGGGCAGATGGACAGTTCTTCCTTGCTTTTTTTCCCCATGCCTCCTCATCCTGTCAGGTTTTGGTGCCGAATCTGAGACCAAAAAGCATTCTGCATACGTCAGAGTTGGTATGGTGAATACTTTGGCATCAGTCCTATTATTGTGGTGTGGAATATCAGCATTCGTGCCAGTGGCTCAGTGTACTGGTTTTAGCCCTTTATGTTTGGGGTTAAGGGGTTAGGCTTAGTTTTCTGCCAGTGCCAATGCCTGCAGTGTTTTTTTTTCCCCATTGGCTGATCCCTTAGCCCCAAGGGTCTCCGTGTAGATCTGTGTTGTGTGGAACATTTGATGACTGCGATTGTCTGGATATTCCCACCTCTGACAGTGACGCTGAGTCTGTCAGCATCAGCTTGTTGGTGTTGAGATCAGTCCATTAGTATTGTTGTTGCTGGAACCAGGAAGGTTTTCAGTGTCAGTTTATTGCAGTGATTTTACACTTTCTGTGTGGGCTCCCTGATACTTGCAAGAGCCCTACTTTGACCAGGAACACACTTTTTTTTTTACCCACACCTATGCTTACCATAGGGACAGCGGACTGGAAGGAGCAGTCATTGTGTGTGTGTGTGTGTGTGTGTGTGTGTGTGTGTGTGTGTGTGTGTGTGTGTGTGTGTGTGTGTGTGTGTGTTGTGATAGTTTCTTTTTTTTCCCCCTTGGCCCTGCATTCCTCTGCAGTGTACTGACGTTACATGTTGGTAGACTGAACGTCCATCAGGGCTTAATGAAAGATCCATGCAGTATGCCCCACCAACCCAGAGGGCATGCTTATCCTTCTCCTCCGTGCACCATCTGATACTTGAGCTGCTAATTGAACTTCGATCACCTGAGCTGTAATCAGGGCTTTATCTCATTGCCCCACTGACACAAACTAGCTGCTCCAACATGAGAAAGAAATTGGTATCCGCACAGCAGTCCTTGTTTAGTTGTTCCCATCCTTGGGAATCCCAGTGAACATTGCAAACTCACAGATGTAGCTATAGCAAAGCCTCACTTTTATTGGCTGTGCAGAAGATGGTCTATGATGCAAGGCCAACCTTCCCCTGGAAAGGAGTCTTCCACAGTCAACAGTCATTGTCCCATCTTCCTTAGATCATTAACATCTCCTCAACCTTGTGTTTCAAAACCATGGGACTTGTAGGCTGCTCTGGTGGTGTAGAGGGATAAAGTCCTGACTGTGGCTAGGCAACCCAGGTTTGATTAGTGGCTTGGGAGACCGACTGAGCACCAGGGAGTTTACTTCTCCTCTGTGGATGTGTGCTTGTTGATGACTCTCCCTGTTGGGATACATGGTCCAAAGGGGGACATTGCCCTAGGATGTAGTTGAGCGTGGGGAGGGGTAGAGAAAGGGAGTGGATCAAGCATGTAAAAGACTACTTTTGGAAAGAAGCAGAGGTTGCAGAGCCTCCACTGCACCCTTGGGTTTATAGACTGGCCACATCAATACCAGAGTAGTCTGGAGGGGGATGACTGGTAAGCCCTTTGTGGATCTGGGGCACTGGGGATTGGGTCAGTAAAATGAGGGGCACTGGGGATTGGGTCAGTAAAATGAGGTTTAAGGGAACAAAAAAGGGACTTGTGGCAACTATCATATTCTCCTTCCTCATTTCAGATTTTACTTGAAAAATTTTATAGTAGACTCTCTTAAAGAACAGTGGCCTGAATGCATAGTTCTCCTGACTGACCAAATATAGATATCCAGAGGTTGCAAAGCATATGGTCATCACTGGTCTCACTGTGGGCAGTCCCTTCCACTTCCATGTTTCTGCAGTGATTGCCACCATGGATGCCTTGGCCCTAGGTTGTGGAGGCATTGTCAAGGGCAAATGGTCCAAGGTGCCTTGTCACAATTTAAAGACCAGTTTGCATGTCTGTGTTTTTGAGATGAGGGTTGCCCTTGCTCTACAGCTCTTTCAGGTGACTTTTTTTCCCTCAACATGCAGTTGCCATTCATTCTTAAAACATGGTTGTGGTGTGGTATGTAAACAAGCAAGCGGAGAAGACCTACATTGTGTTCAGAAGCCATGGGTATGTGAGAGTAGGTTATGTCATGCAGTTGCTTTTTTGATATCTACCTGTGCTCCTGGGAGAGTGGAGTCCCTGGCAGATGAGCTCCAATCCTTTTTGCTGATGACTTGCAACTGTTCTGTGTGTGTCAGTCACAAATAAGTTTTTCCTTCACAGGGGAAGCCTTATAGGTTCATAGGTTCATACTAGGCCATCTGCCCTGGGGCAATTATAAGCCTAGCCCGATTCTGTATGCCTTACGCCACCCCTTGATTTGAGTATACTGTGCCCTTTTTAAGGTTTAGTTTACTGTGCCTCTGTCTAATAGTGACACGGGAGTAATCCCTGGGACAAACCTGCGATCCCCCATCCACCTATCAAGATTCTTCTTGAAGAGATTCAGTGAGGTGCTCTGCCTCACATGAACTGGAATTCTATTCCAGAGCGAAGGGAGCCTCTGGGTTATGAACCTATCCCTCCAGCAAGTTCTATTTATTTCTGTGCTGAGGTTCAAGTCCCTCGAGCGTGTGGCTCTAAGGGATTTAGATTTACTGAGGTGGAGCATGTCCATTAATTCTGGATTTGACATAGCTTTGTATGTCAGGCATAGATCGCCTCGAAGTAGTCGGTATGCAACTTAGTAGAGCTGGAGTTTTTTTAACCGAGCAGCATATGGCATCTGTTTGAGACCCTTGATCCTCTTGGTGAGATACTTTTGGGGTCTTTCTAATTGCTGCAGGTGTCTGGTAAGGTACATCCCAAAAGGGGCATTTTATTCTATGATGGGCCTGATGAGGGATGAATAAAGGGGCACGGATACCTCTCTTGATCTAGATGTGAAACCCTTCGTGATGAGGTGGGCTATGTAGAATGTCTATCTAACCACTTTGGCAATGTGGTTTTCAAAGGAGAGATTGCTATGAACTTGGGTCCCCAGGTCCCTAATAACTTTCTCTGTACTTAATGGGTTTCCGCCTATGTGGTAATTTGTGGGCACATTGTTTTTGCCAAAGGGTATGACTATACATTTTTTGGCATTTAGCTTTAAACCATGGCGCTGGCACCAGTTATCTGTCTCTGTCAGACCTTTTTGAAGGATGTTTGTGTCAGCTGGAGAGTTGATTATGGCACCCAAAAAGCCTTATGATTGTCGTCTGTGAACTTGATGAGCCATAGTCCTCCCACGTTTGCCTGTACCTTGGAAAAGTATATACTGAACAAGAGTGGTCCCAGGACAGAACCCTGTGGGACGCCACTTGTGACTGGTTTCGAGTCTGACATGGCTCCAGCAACTCTCACTCTGTGGGTTCTGTCTTTGAGCCAGTTTGCGACCAATCTTGTGACATAGGGGTTTATATTTAAGCTGGATAGCTTATCTATGATGCCCGAGTGGGGTATTGTGTCAAATGCCTTTGCAAGGTCCAGATAGGCTGTGTGGACTACCTTCCCTTCATCTATGGCTTTGGTGACTGTTTCGAAGAAGTCAACCAGGTTCAAAAGGCAGGATCTGCCCTTGACAAAGCCGAACTGGGTAGGATCTAGTGTCTGCAGGTCCCCAATGTCTTTATTTATGAGCTCCATGATGATCCTCTCCATAGCCTTGCAGACTAAGCTAGTCAGGCTTATGGGGCAATAGTTTCCAGGGTCCGTAGAGGCTCCACCTTTGTGGAGTGGGGCCACTGTTGCTGTACGCCATTCTGTGGGCACCTATCCTGTAGTTTTATTTGAGGGATTAGTTCCTCTTGGAGTTCATGTAGGACGCAACCTGGGACGCCATCTGGTCCCATGGAAGCAGTGTTTTTTGCTTTGGAGAGGGCAGCCTTCACCTGAGCATCAGAGATGTTTGGGAGGCAGCCCTCTGCCAGGATAGATAACTTGCTCATTTGGGGGGGGAGGGGGTGGAGAAATTTGCACTGAACCTGTCTGCCAGGATAATTGGCGATGTCTGTGGGTTCAGTGTAATGTTCTTCGTTCCACATTGCTGCAGTCCTTACTATTGGGTAGTCCGCTGTCCAGTCGGCCCGAATACCAGAGTATATGGCTGACGTCGGTCAGGGCGCATTAGACTGACGTCAGTACGTCAGGGTACTAATGCGCATGACCGACGTCATATCCTCTGTCTTTTTTGCCGCATGGTCCGATGCAGAAGCAGTTTTGCGAGTGCAGGTTGGCGTTCTGAAATATTTCCGAAACCGGAGTTTCAGACCGAATCAGAGTTGGCTAAGTACCCGTTGGGAACATTTTGGTTTTTCTTGCCTCAGTATTTAACCGGATGTCAGAAAAAGTGAATAACTGTATTTCTTGTGGGAAACAGATACCTCATAGGGATTACCATACCTTGTGTATACCTTGTTTAGGGCCTGAGCACGGCGTTGTTGGATGCCGCTCTTGTGCTAGGTTTAACAAACGCACTATTAAGAGGAGGTTAGACTGTGCCAGGTTAGTGTTTGGGAAGCGTTGCAATTATAAAATGCCGTCGGATGCTCCGGCGCCGCTTCGTCAAGAAGCGCAAGGACAAAACAGCGAAGCCTAGGGTTGATGAACCGGCAGTCCCGGACGTCGGTTCTTTAGAAGGCTCAGTGGAGCCAGAGGTTTTGCCAGGAGTTTCTTTGGAGTCTCAGGCAGAGACTTTACTGTTACAGGATGTGCCTTCTCAGGAGGTAGGCCAGGCTGAGGGGCTTCTCAGGTAACTGTTCTTCCCTCTCTTCCCAAGGTAGTTAGAGCCTCTCCTTCTGTTGCCAAAACTTCTTTGAGAGGTAGGCCAAGTTCAGCTTCAGTGGGGGCTTCTCCTAGCATTTCAGGTTCTGTGCCTAAGAAACATATGCTTAAAATGGCAGAAGATTTGATTACTATGATTAGAGGTTCTATGCCCCCTCCTGATAAGAGGCCTAGGGTGGAACCAGAGTTTGATAGTTTTGAACAGTGTTCAGAGGCTTCTGAGTCTTCTCTTGGAAGATTTGCAGGAGTATCCTCCTTATTCTGATTCTGATGTGGATGATTCCACTCCTACAGCTTCTCCTCCTGAGGATTTCTCATTTTCAGAGACTCTGCATTCCATGAGGAGCACTTTAAATGGGAAGGCCAGGATTACTCTGATTCAGGAAAAGGCTTAGGGAATTCTTGTTTTGCCCCAGCATAGGCCCTTAGCTATACCTCCTGTGTTGAATGTGGTGGAAGATGTTTTGCAGAGGCTTCCCTGAACCCTGATTCTTTGCCTCCTGCTCCTGTTAAACCTGATAGGTACTATAGGGTGCCTGAAGCTCATAAGTATCTTTTAAGAGTCCTAGGGCAGACCGGAAACTGTTTCTCAGGGACCTAAAGGTGTTAAGGCCTCTGTGGTTAAAAACCCTGTTCCCACTGACAAAGAGGCAAGGGCTTTGGATAGATGGGGAAAGAAAGTGTATACTTCTTCCACTTTAGCCATGAGGCGTTGAATTGTCAGTTTCACATGCTTAAATATCAAAATTATCTCCTTTCACAACTGAAATCTAAGGTGGATGCTTTGGCGGAAGGTATTGAGTGTAAAGAGTTGCTGGATTTAGTTCATGTGTCTGAACAAGTGGGTAAACATTCTTTGCAATGTGGTTTTGATGCTGTACAGGCCTCCTCGAGGGTGGCTGCCACTAGTTCTGTTCTTCGCAGGCATGCCTGGTTGAGGGATCAGAATTTAGCTGAGCATGTTAAGACAAGGATTTTGGATGCTCCTTTACAGTCTGATGTGTTGTTTGGTTTGCCTGTGGAAGCAGTTTTAAAGAAAATGGAGGACAAAGCTAAGTCTATGCAAACTGTTAAAGATTTTTGCAGGTGCAGCCACCGAAGTTTAGTAGAAATTGGCCTACTAAGGGATGGACATATCCTGCTTATGATTCCCAGTCTAGGGGTAGGTCTAGACGTGGTAGGGGCAGAGCTCAAGGTTCTTTTAGGCCTAGAACAGGAGTTCACCTGCTCAGACTTCTGGTGAGGGCAGGGGTCAGTCCTTTCGTAAACAGACCCAATGACCTGCCTTTTCAGCTGCCAGTAGATTCTCGTCTGGCAGCTCCTTTGGGAGGAAGACTGTCTCTTTTCCAAGAAAATTGGGATTTAATTACTCAAGACAGATGGGTGTTGGATATCATTCACCACGGTTACAGGTTTTATTTCCATACATTGCCCCTTTCAAAGGCATGCCAGATGTTCCTCCTCCACAAAGGAAAGAGGCTCACAAGCAAATTTCTCTGTTACTCCAAATAGGGGCCATTCAGCCAGTCCCTGTATCAGAAAGGGGCCTAGGATTTTATTCTCGCCTGTTCCTAGTACCAAAGAAGGGGAACACGTGGAGACCAATTTTGGATTTATCTATCCTCAACACTTATCTGGACATTCCCAAGTTCAAAATGTTGACGTTACAACAGCTTTTACCTCTGCTGGGCAAAGATCACTGGATGGTAACTTTAGATCTCAAGGAAGCTTACCTTCATGTGCCTATAAGACTAAGTTGCAGGAAGTATCTGCGTTTTCGAGCTGGAAATTCTCATTATCAGTTCTCTGCATTGCCCTTTGGCTTATCTACTGCCCAGAGTATTCACAAAGGTTCTGGCTCCAGTGATAGCTTACTTCAGGCTAAAAGGAATTCAAATCTATCCTTACTTGGGCGACTGCCTGATTCTGGCTCAAGAAAAGGAAGACCTTCTACAGCATCTGGAATATGTTATAGCAGTGCTAAGATGCCTAGGGTATTCTGTGAGCGAAATAAAGTCCAGTCTAGTACCCTCTCAAGACATGTGCTTTCTGGGTGTGAGACTGAATACAGCAGCCCAGGTGGCCTTTTTAACCCCGGACAAACAAAAGAGTCTATCACTTTACTTCCATCAACTATCTCATCAGTCCGTGCTGACTGCAAGGACAGTCCTTCAAGCATTAGGGTTCATGGCATCTTGTATTCTGGTACTTCCCAATGCCAAACTGCATATGAGGAAGCTACAATGGTATCTCAAAAATGTATGGACACAGCACTGCCAGGATTTGGACACTGTCATTCAAATAATACCTTGCCTTCAAAAAGAATTTTTGTGGTGGGCTCAGGAATGTCACCTAAACAAGGGACTCTCTGTGACCCGGCCAGAGGCGAGTCAGATTTTAACGACAGATGCCTCGGACATTGCTTGGGAGCTCATCTAAATGGAAAGTGGATACAAGACAAGTGGCCTGCCAGACTACAGCATCTACATATCAACATGAAGGAGATGTTAGCAGTCCAGTTTGCATTAATGGCTTTCAA
Source organism: Protopterus annectens (assembly GCF_019279795.1). NCBI lineage: Eukaryota > Metazoa > Chordata > Ceratodontiformes > Protopteridae > Protopterus > Protopterus annectens. Next base: position 688,258,124 of record NC_056728.1, on the reverse strand, counting down.
GGAGTTACTTCTTCCAGGGCAGGTGTTGATTCTAACAGACAACACAACTGTCATGTGGTACATCAACAAGCAAGGGGAACACATTCTTATCCTCTATGCAGGCAAGCAATGATTTTATGGGAGACTGCTAAGCTTGCAACTAACTCTTCAGGCAAGGTTTCTGCCAGGAGCACAGAACTCCTTAGCAGATGTGTTAAGCAGACAAATCATGGATCCCCACGAGTGGAACCTGGATCTTCATGTATTTCAGAAATTGACAGTGTCATGGGGAACTCCAGACATAGATCTGTTCGCTTCTCCACTAAACCACCAGCTGCCAAAGTTTTGCACAAAGGGTTTCATCACACAGCTTGGAAAGTGGATGCTCTGTCTTTCAGTTGGAAAAACCTTCATGTGTATGCCTTTCCACCTCTGCCTCTTCTTCCAAAGGTGCTATTAAAGGTCAGACAAGACAAGCCAAGGATGATTTTGATAGCTCCAGATTGGCCTCGGCAACACTGGTACCCACTACTAAGGAGTCTGGTAAGGAAGCCTCCATGGCCTTTACCTTTGATTCCTCATCTGTTATCTCAAAAGGACGGTCATCTGCTCAATGTCAAGCTTCACTCTCTTCATCTAACAGCCTGGCATATTCTGTGTTGAAACACAGCAGGTCTCAACTTCCTCAACAAGTTTTAAATGTGATTATGGAAGCTAGAAGACCTAGTACAAGGAAAGTGTACGCAGACAAGTGGAAGAGATTTTTATTTTGGAGTACAGCAAAGAATTTGGAGATTTCTGAGCCTAATTTGAGTGTGGCTCTTCAATATCTTACTGAGTTATTGGACAAAGGTTTGTCCTTCTCTTCCATTAAGATTCATGCTGCAGCAATTTCAGCTCACTATGATTGTGACCCACCATTGTTTTCGCATCCTTTGTTCAAGCAGTTTCTTAGAGGGCAAAGAATATAAGACCCCACGTAGAGCTCCTACTCCTGCTTGGGATCTCAATTTTGTGTTGGAAAAACTTACTCTACAACCTTTTGAGCCTGCAGCTACTGCTGAATTGAAATACTTGTCATGGAAGACTGCTTTTCTGTTGGCTATTACTTCTGCAAGAAGGGTGTCTGAGTTGCAGGCCCTTATGGCAGTAGAGCCCTTTTGATTTTCCATAAGGATAGGGTATCATTACGTACTAATCCTTCCTTTATGCCTAAGGTGGTTTCTAGTGTGGCTTTAAACCAAACTATTCATTTGCCTACTTTTTATGCAGACCCCCAAAATAAAGGGGAAAAGATTTTGCACACTTTAGATGTACACAGGCAATTGCGTTATTATTTAAGCAGGACTAAGGATTTTCGGCAGTCTCAGCAGTTGTTTGTTTCTTTTGCTTTGAGTTCACAGGGCAAGCCTGTGTCAAAACAAACTATTTCTAGGTGGATTGGGTTTTGCATTGCATTTTGTTATTCCCATCATGGCAAGGAGATTCCAGCTGGGATTAGGCCTCATTCCACTAGGGCTACTGCCACTTCAACAGCATTTCTAAGGGGTGGCAACTAAGGATATTTTGGAGGCAGCTACTTGGAGTTCAGTGCATACTTTCTCTAAGCATTATCACCTTCCTATCTACTCTAAGTCTAGGGCTGGTTTTGCCACAGCTGTTTTGCAAGGCATGTTGTCAGCTCCTACTTCTTTATGATTTGCCAGCCTCCCTTACCTCTGCTTTGGGATTCTACCCAATAGTAAGGACTGCAGCAATGTGGAGCGAAGAACATAGTACAGTTTTGTACCTACCATAAATGTAGATGTTCGAGGATCCACATTGCTGCAGTCCAATTTACCTCCCTCCTTCCCTCTGTGTTTAGGGGTGGTTGTGTAGGTGAGGTTATATGTTGATATTTTTGTATATATATTTTTGTATATATTGTACATATTTTTGGTGCAGGTATTTTGGGCCTTGTCTTTTTAGGGTCTTCTGACATCTGGGGCAAGAAAAGACTGAGGATATGACGTCGGTCATGCGCATTAGTACCCTGCCGTACTGGCGTCAGTCTACTGCGCCTGACCGACGCCAATATACTCTGGTATTCGGGCCGACTGGACAGCGGACTACCCAATAGTAAGGACTGCAGCAATGTGGATCCTCGAACATCTACATTTATGGTAGGTACAAAACTGTACTTTTTTTGTCGTTTAGAATCAACTCAGAACAAGTCTGGGAGTTGCATCCCAGGTTTCTAACATAACTGAAAAAAGCCTTATGATTGTCTTTGGTGTCCTGTGCAATTTTTCTCTCGAAGCTGACCTTGGAGGATTTTATGAGGGATCGTAATTTTTTGCTAGTACTGATCAGAGATGCCTTCCCTATTAGGGATTTTGCTCTATCATGTAGTAGCTTCCTCCTTCTGTTGTACAGTTTATTTATGGAAGGGGTCCACCAGACTGGACGCCTGCCTTTGGATGATTGGGTCTTGGTTTTGTTTGGGATAGCATGATCCATGCATTCCTGGAGATGTCCGTAGAATGCGTTTATATAGGATTCTGCAGTTTTGGCTGTAGTTAACACTGGCCCTGGGGCCTTGAAGGATTCCACTTCGGTTTTGAGAAGTGAGAAGTTCGCTTTTGAGAAGTTTTTCACTGTGGTTTTCTGGGCTGGGGGTGGGGTTGGGATGTGGACATCCAGTGAAATTAGTTTATGGTCTGATCTTACCAATGAGGGATATACTTCTGATGTGGAGCATAGAGTCCCCATGTTGGTAATGATCAGGTCTAGTATGTTGTCCCCTCTTGTGGGAGTGGTGACTAGTTGTTCCATAGCATTTGAGTTTATAATTTCCAGGAACCTTTGGGCTAAGGTGCTGGGGCTTGAGTAGTGCTCCCAGTCAGTGTGTGGGTAGTTGAAGTCGCCCAATATAATGGTGTTCGGAGAGATCTTCATGTTCTCCAATGTTTTCAGGAAAGCCGAGTGGGCTTCCTGACTTTGAGAGGGTGGTCTGTAGGATGCTATAAACTGAAAAGCAGTCTTGCCCACTGTTAGTTGCACATGGATGGTCTCCGATACTTCGTGCAATGCCACTAACCTGGAGGTGTGGATATCCTTGATAAATATGGAAACTCCCCCTCCTCTTGTGGTTCAGTCCGGGTTTTGGGACCGAAAAGCATGATATGAGGTATAGCCTGGTAGTGCTGGGGTGCTCTCTGGAGCCTTGAACCAGGTTTCTGTCACTGCACTGATGTCGATGTTCTCCGTACTGAGGAGAGCTTCGAGTGCGTGCATCTTGAGGTTAAGACTTCTGGCGTTTAGCAGCATTACCCTTAGTTTCTTGTTTCTTGTGCTATCTATGGGGGTGGGTTTAACTTTTGAGCCTTGCCTAAAAAAGGCACTATGGGGGTGGCAAGAGCCTTTGCCAATATCCGAAAGCCCAGTGGTGACAGGTGCAAGCCGTCCCTAGCGAAGCAACGTGGCTTGTCGTGCATGTCATCCCAGGCTGACAGACACTGGATCCCCTTTGAATGACACCAAAATTTTAGCCAATTGTTAAAATCGATCATTTTGTCTTTGTACTGTGGCATCATTCTAGGTGAGGGTAAGATGCTGCTCGTGGTCAGGGTCATACCAGCCTGGGCTACATGATCAGAGAGCTCCTCTATGTCTCTTTTCATGTAGTCCAGGGAGGTACATCTCAGGTCATTCACACCAGCATGTACAATGACTGAGTCATATTTGTATTTGCTTCGGAGTGACCTGAGTGCTTGCGTTGTGGCGGATCCTAGCACCCGACAGGCAGCTCACCGTGACCTTCTCTTTATTCAGCCTGGTGAGCGGGACGTCAGTGTGTCTGACAATAGAGTCACCTATTACAAGAGTATCAGGTGTATTATTCAGCCTTAAGGGCTGTGGCTGCTTGGCACACTGACTTTGTGGGTTATGTGTTGTGCGTGTTTTGTTTTGAGGTAGCGCTTGCTTGGATGTCTGCTTTGGAGGTCTCTGTTGCTTAGGTAGATTTTTATTTAGAGCCTCCGAGTATTTTTTTGTGTATTTATGTATTTGGTTTGCTGATGTGGTGGGACTATGTGATACTGGAATTGTGTTGTGTGAGGTTACCTTCTCCTCCTGACTGGTTACACCAGTTTTGAGATGAGAGAGCTCAGCCTCCAGTTTGGCTAAATAGTTGCATCTCTCACATATATTTGAACCTGTTTGGAGGAGGAGAGGGTTGTCCGTGCACATGAGGCAGTTGTAACATTGCCTCAAAATTCCCAGATTCACCAGCTGGACTGGAAAGGAAACCATTGACTGACCTTTGGACATGCTAGAGTAATATAGGGAAACTGAATTTAAGATGGACCATTAGAAGACATGGTAATCGTAGAGAGTATAAGAGTAAGTAGTGCTTATGGTTTAATAGTGCTAACTTGTAGGATTACTTAATTGGACCAGTGAAGGGCCTTAGAATGAGAATATGGTGTTTAAATTGAGAGATAGAGCAGTTCTAAGGGAAAAAGTGAAGAGCAGACTTTGTGGAGCCAGGAATAGTTTAAACCCAATTATGATCTGTTTGTATCCCCAGCCAATGTCAAATACTGCAACTTTCCCCAATCCCTCCTACAAGGAAGCAGTCAATAGATGCCCTTGTTCAGAAATAGCCTAAACTGTGCACTCCACCCTCCTTTTGTCCTTAAAACCAAGATCTAATGTTGCCCTCCCTGTCTCCTTCAACCATCAGGACTTGGTCATTGGCTCAAGTCAGCTCAGCACCAAGACTTCACAGTGCACTAAGTTCCCCTTCTTGCTGTAGATCTGTATTGCTGCTCTTCATCTCACAAAAGAGAACTTGAGAATAGATACTGCTTTTTTCTATTAAATCTTTATATTCTTGTAGTCATTTTTTCTGAAGATGTTGCTCGGTTTTTTTTAATTTAAAGTTTCAAATAGGATTGTTACATGATTCTTTTGAAATTTGGTCTTACTGGTTTAGCTGCCACCTCTCCCCTTTCAAAAAGTGTTTCCTCCACTCCATTTTCAATATATTCCTTGAGGTTGCTATTCCTAATGTTATTTTAAGCTGACAGAAGTGCTAGTTTTTTGTTTCTAATTGGTTTAAAAGTGCTAGTTGCTGTTGTTAGTACTGTTTTTGCCTGGTTGGCTAGCTTAATCTTGGCGGGAGCTTTTGTGATGGAGATTCGTGATTCTTAAAACCAGAACAGTGAAGATGTGGCCATCTGATTGGTGTAATTTGATTGTGCGTTGTTCATCTTGACTAGAGTTAATGTAATATGCAAGGCTTTTAAGAAGAGGACCACAGGAATTGACTTAACGGGCTGTTACTTAAGCATTGGACTCCTCATAGAGATTTTAATATCCTGGAGAAAAGGATTAAGGTCAAGGTCTACAAAAAGTAAAACTTTTTAGTAGAGCCCAGTCTTGTAAGGGAGTATTTCTGGTACCTCCTATGCACCCCAGTTAGGGTGAGCAGGATGTTTTTATAGTGCCCCCCCAAAAAAAAAAAAAGCTTGGGGATGAGGATGTTGAGTTCTCTTTAGGTGCCCGTAGGGGTGACCAGGATTTTGCCATCTTATTGGTCAATGTTTAGATTCAGTAGGCAGGACTGTGGGTCTTTCGTATCAGAGGTAGTTGCATCCCATAGACCTCCTGCCAAGAACTCTCTTGTCAGCTGAGTTTCCTCCCTCAGGAGCCAAATTAGTACCGTGGATTTTAACTGTGCTACTTAAATGATGGAAATATTGATTTGAGCTGAGATTGTTGTTCCATGTTACTGTTGCAGTATTCTTTACCCAAGGAATTCCCTGCTAAGGTTATCCCAACATCAGTCCAGTATACCAAAGCCTTATGATTTTATAGATCCCGTATGTCCCATGTATGCTCCCCACTCAAGGCATAGGGCATAAAGGTGATGTACGGGCATTCATACCTCAAAACTTTGCCACCAGTCTGATCACCATCATTGGTCATCAGTCTGAATGCTACTTCTGTGCTGGTTAAAGATGCATGTTTCATATATGTGCCCCATTGGGTTTCTTTTTATCTCAATTTTTTTTCCGTTTACATGTCCTCCAGAAAGGGAAAATGTCTGTGGGAGGCAGATTTCCCATAAGGATCATCTTCTGTTTGGGTGCTTTTCATGACCATATGTAATGTTAGATCTGCAAACCGTTTGTCCCCAAGACTCTATGCAGTTGTCTTTCCTCCTTGACCATTTACCTGGAGAACCGCCGTCTTAAGTTGTTGGTGCAGGGTGCTACAGCGGAATCTTCCTGTCCCGTGGGATAGCTGCCTGCCAAGTAAAAGGTCAAAAAACTCTGGTCTGGTTCTGCTACTGTTCAATCTCCCCCAGACACATCTTTAGAGGGTAGTGCAAGCCCAGAGGGTGATCCTGTTTGATTCTTCTGCTGCGACCTTGTTGGCTGGCATGGATCTGACTTCTTGCAAAGTTCTTTGAGGCTCTGCAAGCATTTGCACAGATATTTGTTCAGAAGGAGATTCTTACTGCATTGGTTGAGTGTAAGCAAGGGTCTGAACCTGCTAGGGCATTTAGGGCAGACATCTCAAAAGAAGAAACAAAAAAAAACACAAGCATGTTTCTCCTGCTGCTAAAGATCCTCTGTGTGAATGATAGGATTTTACCCAAGGGTTGTTTGTTGCATTGATGGCCTTAAAACCTCCCCAAGGCGTTTCTGTGCCTGCTCCCCCCCTTGGTCGTCTACCCCACACAAGAGGCCCAGAGAGCATGATTCCTCTGAAGAGGATTTTGATTCTGAGGAAGAGTCTTTGGCGTATTCCTCTCAGATCCCTTCTCCCTTCGATTATGGCTCTGAGGTGGAGGATTGCTAGCCCAGATTCTTCCTTGAAAGAACTCTCCTTTGGGCATACTATTTCTTGTATGATGGAATATTTTAAATGGGACTATTCTCACGAATGGATGCTTTACAGAGACATGTTTCTGGACAGTTTCCATCAGTGGGATACTCCTCAGGTAGAGCTTTTTGCCTCCCCTTTGAACAGCCAGCTTCCTCTGTTTTTTTTGCACTAGAGTCCCAAGTCCTCTGGCTTGGAAGGTGGATGCCCTATCTTTTTCTTGGATTGGGGATGTTCCTGTATGCCTTCTCTCCTCTTCCTTTGATTACAAGGGTCCTGCTCAAGATAGAGCAGGACTTCCCCGGAATCTGGTTGGTGACTCCCTATAGGCCCAGACAGCATTGGTTCCCCTTTCTTCACCTAGCCAGGGGCAAAGTACCTCACAGGTTGGACCTCCTTACACAAGACAAGGGGTATCTGTTCCATCCTTATTTGTCCACTCTTCCAATTTGCATTTTTGATTATGAGTTTTGATCTGTTTTAGACATCTTTTTTTTTTTTTTTCTGAGTACGTGCTTGGGCTTCTGCAGGATAGGAATTTCACTACCAGGAAATCATATTTGTCCAAATGGAAGAAAGTTTCTGTTTGGTGTCTTGCTTTAATCAGGATCCACTTTCTGTGGGGGATCCCTCTTGTTCTCTCTCTTGCGTGAACTGCTCCATGCTAGGTTAGCATACTCTTCTGTTAAAGCTCACCTGTCCGCCAATTCTGCTGGTCTGCCATTAACCCCTCTTCCTGGCCTCTAGGTTTGAGGTCGAGCAATTTCTTAAAGGTGTCTTTCATATAAGGCCTCCCAAAAAGCCTATTCCACTTTCCTGGGACCTCAGATTTCTGCTTGAAAAATTGAATTGGGCTCATTTTGAACCTTCAGCTTCTTTAGAACATCATATATGGAAGACTGTTTTTCTTTTTGGCTCTTTTTATGGTTGTTCTTCCTTTTTTGTTTTTTCACAGGGACAAGGTGTCTCTTCATACTAATGCCCAAGGTTGGGTAATAAGTTGTCTCTTAATTAGTCTTTTAATTTGTCCTTTTTTTCCATGTCTGCAGTCTTTTATAGGGAGAAAGTTCTTCACACCTTGGAGCTGTATAGACAGGTCAGATCTTCTTTGGATAAGACTAAGGCCATTCACAAGTCTGAGCAAGTTTTATTTCCTTTCACGTCAGATCTTTGGGTTTGGCCTTTTCTAAGCAAAGAGATCCATAAGGATATTAGGTGCCTCTAGACAATATTGCCAATGCCCTTAGTGCTATTCTATGTTCCTGTATTTGTCAGTCTTCCATTTGCCAACATCAAAGGAGTCAAAGTCTGTGAGGTCAACCTGACTAATCTGTTGATCGTAAGAGAGCCTGTTTTGTCAATGACTGTGCCTTTTTCATCAATCGGGGTACATTTGGTTGATCACAGGACATGCAGAGATTTTGGAGATGGGCCTTGCACTGATATTGCACTTCAGGTGCAGATACCCTTAGACCTAGTCAGTGTACCACCCTGAATCGGGGAGTTTTTTCAGTCTATGCTTGGGGCTTCTGTTCCTCCCCACTTGGGGCTTCCATTCCTCCCCATTGTGACAGAAGTTTTTTGTGGCCAAAAGTAGGATGTTCACCTTGGGTTTCGTTAAGTTTCACATGGTCCTCCTCAGTGTCTACCCCACAGGGGAAAGAAAACTTGCATGAGTTTAAGTGGAGGAAAGTACAGTTGTGTAAACTCTCACCATAACAGTAGATCTCCTTCTCTTCACTGTTGCAGTATTCCTTAAAGAAAGGATGTCCTGCCCTGGGCATCCCTTTGCTTGGCAGAATAGATGAGCGAAAGGAGATCTTATTTACACTTTGTCACATTTATGCTCCCCACACAGAACATGGGGCATAAAAGGGATGTCTGGATGCAACTACCCAGAACTGAATTGCCACAGAAGAGAGCAATTGTCATAGGACAAAAGAGTCCATGCACATCTGGAAGAAAAAAAAAAAAAACACAGAATAAACAAAAGGGGGTTGGAGGGAGGGAGTGAATACTGCAGCAGTGAAGAGAAGGACATCTACTGCTATGGTAAGATTTTACACAACTGTACTACGTCCTTCTATATCACTGTTGCAGTATTCCTTAGAGAAAGGAGAGTAAAAAAGCTCAAACAGAATGGGAGGTGGAAGGCTGAGAAGAGCCCTCCACAAACCCATATAAAATATTTTCATCGGGAGGCCTTCCAGATACCTCTTTCTGTTGGGTGGTGCCATAGACCAGTGGGATAGTAGCCCTCATTAAACAGTCCTAGAAAGATCCCAGTGTGGTAGCCACTGTGCCTAAGAGTTGTTGGAAACTCTGGTTGTTGACTTCATGGTGAAAGCAGCCCTTCTCAAAAGGGAACCAACACCCTAGAGTTAACTGCCACACTGGAATTCTTTTTAATCATTTCTAAATACTTCATTTTATCACATCCCCGTAAGTCTGGATATTGCTGAATGAATTTGTGAGTGGCTACATTTGTTTACTGCTATTGCCTTTGTTTTAGCTTCATTAGTTTTGTATCTCAAAGATTTGAAACTGTCTTGAAATGTTCAACACTTCAATGTTTCTTTTTGGTTTTATCAAGTATAAAATGACATCTGCAAGTAGAGACAGCTTTTCTTGACTACCATACCAATTATATCCTTGAATTTCTGAATCCCTTTTTTTTTTGTCGATTGGTTCTAAATATAATGCAAATAATAAAGGGGGATAAGACACCCCTGCCTGGTTCCTGTGCTCAAGCAGAAATGAACAGAGTGGAACCCCACCCACTTTAATTTTCACCTCTGATTCCTCATATATCCTCCTAATCAACCTTATTTTATCAGGGAATGCAACTGCTTCCATTGCCCGGCTCATATGTCCCACTTTATTTTGTCAAATGGTTTATTTACATCAAGATCCACCAACAGCAGTGGTATTTTTTTGCATTCTGTTTCCGTCTGGATCATCAATGTTCTGTTAATGTCATATGTTTGCCACCCCTCACAAAACCACATTGATCCGTATCTATCAATTTTGGCATTACGTTTGCCATTTTGTAACTATTATAGACATAAACCCTTTATAATCACTGTTTAGTATTGAAATGGGCCTGTAGGAAGCTAGATTGGATGGATCTTTATCTTTAGGTATTGCCACTGCATTCTTCCAGGATGTTGGTACTTCTGTTCTTAAAATATTGTTAAACAAAACCTTCCCCATTTTTATCAGTTTTATCCCTCCTAGCTTCCTGACTTCCACAGGAATACCATCTGTTCCTGCAACTTTCCTGTAGATTGGTTATGTATCACCATTTTTATTACTTCTTCTCCTATCCTAATTGGTAGTAATTGAGCCTCAACTACCTCTAACCTTGGCATATTTAATTGTTCAAAAACATTTTCATATTTGCCTTTTCCATATCCTTCTACTTTATACAGACTTACAGAATTTCTGAAATATTTCTAATACTTAAACAGGATATGTTGTTCTCTTACTTGTTATAGGCTCCTTAAACTTGGCAATATCCCTTTCTACTTTCTGTTGCCAGAGTCTTTGTGCTCTAGAGTTAAAAAAAAGTTACTTAACAGCAAACCTACTAAACTCATGCATCTTATTGAGGAAATCCCTTATTTTCTGTTTAGCATTATGCAGTTGCTTCTCTTCTTGTTCTGTGGGATTCCCCCTATTTTGCAATACCTTAACATTTCAGTCCCTCTAAATAATTCTTATTGCTTCTTAACCATATCTCCCTTTCTTTTATTTCCACCCTATTTTGAAGCTGCGCTTCAATTTCATCATACTCCCTAGCTATGTTTTCAGAAGAAATTTCTATCTTTTCTAATGGCTCCTGAATAATTTCCACTACCCATTCCTTAAATTTCTTCTTTTCAACAGATAGGTGGGAAAGTGCCAGCGTCTCATTTTTATTTCTTTACCCTGTGTTCTTCTTGTAGTTATTATTGGCGCATGATCTGAAGTAGTTACTGGGTGCATATCAAATCCTTCAATTAAATGCACATGTTCATATGAAATGAAAATTCTGTTTAGCCTAGCACAGTTTCTGTATCTTTGGGAATAGTATGTAAATTCGCTCTGAAAACCTAGTACTGAATTCACATTTTCAATGCCAAACATTTTCATAAATTTCTTCAAAAATCTACCCACCTTTGTTATACTTCCCCGACGCATCTTCACTATTGCAAATCAAATTCCAGTCCCCCACGTACAAGTAATATTCCTTGTTGAAAGCTATTTCTCCCAGAATTTTCTTAAGCTGTATTGTAGCAGTTTTAGGTGTAAATACATGCTAGTGTCATCCTCCCTTGCCAGTAGCCCCTTTAGTACTACAAATCTACCATTTATCATCTTTTTTATTCTCTTCCATCACTGTTGGAGCTCCTCTTGCTATTAATATAAGTACTCCTCTTTTTCCTTTGCCCCATATGTTCCACTGAATAATCATCCTGAAAACCTTTCTTTATCAAATTCACATGTTCATTTCTTTCCAGGTGTCTCCCCTGTAGACTATTTGCAGTCCACATTTTTAATATAGTTCACTACTCTCTTTTTTGTATTCATCTGAATAATCATCCTGAAAACCTTTCTTTATCAAATTCTTTATCAAATTCACCTGCTCATTTCTTTCCAAGTGTCTCCCCTGTAGACTGTTCGCAGTCCACATTTTTTAATATAGTTCACTACTCTTTTTTTGTATTCATCTGTGAGACCATTGACATTTAAGGACACTACAGAAGAGTTGAGTTAAAGTAAAAGAAAGGTTATCTGTGCTAAGACTCATGGTGTAGCCTGTGCTTCTACTAAGTGCTGTCTGGTTTTGTCTTGTCTTTATAGCGCTCTCAGCTGGGAAAACACTTGAATGCTTTCAGAGAACATTATCTCCTAGCCATTTATCTTTATCAGATTGTTTACTAGAGACATGAGAACCAGATATAAAACTAAGTATATATCTATTTACCAGGAAAAAGCCTTGCAGTATTAAATTTTTTTTCATTTACTTGATTTCTCTTAAACTTGTTACTAGATCAAACTAAGGGATTTAATCCAGACATTCCCCTATGAAAGAATGAGAAAAAAGTACCCTAATTTTTCTTTTGTCATGCTGTAACCATTTTTTTGTTACATTGCAGTAGTGCCTACATTTCTTAAAACAGAACAAGGAGAAAGAGAGAAGGAAGAAAGAAGAAAAAAAAAAAAAAAAACAAGAGAACATATTTGCATTAGAACATATTTGCATTAGTATCCCATTACACTTTAAAATAACTGAGAAAACTTTATACCATGGAAAGAAAATCATGCACTATTAAAATAGTACCATTAAGAAAAGAAAAGTTGTTTTACTTGTACTTAACTTTCTCCGTCTTCTCTTGAGTATTTTTCTGAACATTGACATAAAGTAGGGCATATGCTTTACAGTCCCCTACAAGTTTAACAAAGTCTAATATTTCTAGGTTTTCTTGTTCTGTCATGTTTCACAAATATAATTATTGCCTTGTAATCCCATATATGTCAATTTCTAAGTTACTGATTTTATTCTTGTTCATCTCATTCTCGCAAATTCTGTCTCTGCTTCATTTCCAGTGTACTCGCAATACTTCTAGTCGACTCTTTTGTGTTTTGTTTTCATTCTCTCAAGCATTTTCTATTGAAACATTGGAAATGGTTTCACTGGCGCAGTCTCTCTGTTCTTTATTACCAGAAGAATAGGAAGCAGAATCTCCTGTTTCACAGCTCACATTTTGTTCCACAAACTTTTGTATTTCCTCTGTAGCATGTACTTAGTCAAAAAATGATTTTGTCCTTCCAGGGAAAAATATTTTGAAGATAGCTGTGTACAGCCATTTGTATCTTGCGTCTGCTTCTCAACATTCCCTGAGTAATGGAATAAGTTTACTTCTCTTCTGCCTGGTATACAATGAGTAGTCATTCTCCACAAACACACTCTGCTGTCTCCCATTTTTAGTACTTTGTCCTTCTGTCACAGTTTTGTCAGAATTAATTCCTCCTGTAGTGAGATTACATCTTTACTATTAAAGGTCGAAGTTGCTTTCTTATAGCTACGGTTGGCATACACACTATGTGCCATTTCAATTAACAATTCCTGTTGTGGAGTAACGGTCCGATTTCTTATTTGTGCTTTCATAAAATTAATAGTCTGTTTTCAGCTTCTGTGGTACAAGCAGAAAATTTCAGGTTTTTCCTACGTGCATTGTCCTCTAATTGTATTATTATTTAAAGATCTCTTGTGCAGTCTCATATTCAGCCAGCCTTTTCTTCATTTTGACCTCTGAATTTTGCAGTCTTGTCACCTTATCTGAATAACTGCTTAAAGCTCTTTCCATTTTTTCATCCATTTATTGTTTGAGTCGATATACTCCATCATTGTTTCATTTATTGTAATCCGTTGTGTGTAGTTGTCTTATACTTTTCTGTAGGTTAATGGAAGTTGTGTCTGAAGTTTGTACTGCTTTTAGATGAGCAGCTGCAGTACTTTTCCCAGTCAGTGTTTTTTCTTCGTCTTTTGTAGCCGATTTTCCTTCAGGTCCTCTATTTAATTTTTTTCCTGGCATGTAGGACAGTCCATTTACTAGCCAGTTACTGAAATTTACCCAGAAGTATAGGTCCACTGGCTTTCTCTAAGTTTCTGTTTTCACACTGGGAGAGCTAGAATTAAGCTGTTACTCAGTGTGCAGCCTTCCTGGAAGTCTAGTCTGGATCGCTTTTAGGTAATTATTATAATAATAATATTATAATAATATTATAATTTAGGTGATTAGGTAGGTTTTCTGCTCCTGTTTCAGCTGCGCTAGATTCTTTTAGTTGCTTGGGTACTTGCTAGGCTGTTGATCTGTGAGGCTCTTTAGCTGTGTGTTCCCATAGAGTTTCTAGCTTTAGTAGTTTAATACCAAGGTCCCTGTATTTTTCAGAAGTCTTGTATAACTCTGAGTCCGATAATCCTTTACTGTTATGCAATTAAGGGACAAGGGTGCCAAACCAGGGGTGAATGTACAGCTCATCTATGTATCCATTTTGAGCTTGAATAAAGCAGGAGGCGTAATTTAACTTCATATTGAGTGGAAGGCAGTAACTGCGGTGGTGGTGCTGCGGTAGCGTTGTCGCCTCACAGTATGGCGTTGTCCTGTTCGATTCCCGGCTACAGCGTCTTCTGTGTGGAGACATGGGTGAATGGGCGTATCTTCATTGAAGGTTGAGCTGGCAACTCTTTACGTAAAAATCTACTGCCAATCATTAGCGGACTGGAGTTCCGCTCTGGCAACCCCTAACCGGGAAAAGCCGAAAGACACAAACAAAATTGAGTGGAAGGCAGTGTAGACTGGGTATTTCTGCCAATATTGGACTTGTGAACATGTAAAGTCTGTGTGAGACAGAGATCATAACAGGCTGCATCTCTGAGAAGAGAGAAAGCTTTGAGGTGATCAGAGTAGCCTTTGTGACTTTATTCCTTAGAATTTCTTGGTGAGAAAGCACTGTGGTTGCTCAAGTTGAATCAAGTGCTTGGACATAACCATGCTGAATAGGGTATTATGTCAAATGATTGGCCTAATGGGTAGCATGTGCTGTGGAATAATAACCTCCCTAGATTTGGATACTATTCCATAGCTAATAAGTTGTGCTGTAAAGAAGACTTCCTGACGATAGTTGACACATGGTAGGCAAATGGCAGCTTATTGTCTTGCATATGTTCCCAGATACCTCTTTTCAGGGGAATACTAGGGTATCTGTGCAGGGGAAATCTTGCATGCTGAAGGACACAATTATGCACTTTTTGGCATTTAGTTTTAGGGCATGCTTTTTATGTCAGCAATTTGTTTGCAATAGGCCTTCCTGAAGGATTTTGGTGTCATATGGAGTGTTTATGATGGTACCATTTTACAGTCAATAAACTGTCAGCCATAAGCCCTCAACATTTGCCTTGACCTCTGAGAACAAAATCGCAAGAAGGAGTGGCCTGAGGACCAAGCCCTTGGGTACCCCACTTATGACGAGTCCCGTAGAGGTAGATCACCCTCCCTAATTTTGTGGGTTCTATCTCTGAGCCAGTTTGCTATCCAATGAGCTACATAGAGATTTACATTAGTTAGGTGAAATTAATTATACCTGAAAATGGATGGTATTGACTGCCTTTGCAAAGTCCAGATATGCATTTTGAGAAGTTTTTCCCCTTCTGCATTGCTTCCGTAAACTTATCAAAAAAGTTGACCATGTTGATTTAAGCAGCATCTGTCTTGGGTCGATTGTTTTGTAGGTTGCCTATGTCTTAGTTTTTTTTAATTCCATAACGATCCATTTCCATACCCTTAGAGTTGAGGATAGTCAGGCTCATAGGTATGTCGTTATCTGGATTACTGGATACCACACCTTTATTTATTTATATATATAAATTTTTTTTTACATTTGTTAACAGGGATTGTCTGACTGAGCAAAAGCACTTTTTCAGCAAGAGCCCAGAGAGAAAAGCTCCAAGATGAACATGTACGACAGTTGCAATAGCAATTAGACATCCAGCATTATAAAAAGAAAAGACAACAAGAAATATTTAGGTGGATACAATAATAATTACAGTAATTATCAAGTTGTACAATACTTAAGCAAGCAGGATGAAAAACAGTTTAAGCATGGGATACAAGAAGTAGTGGTTTGATGAGAATATGCTAATTAGAAGTCATAAGGGCAGCATATAGTTTGTTTATGAGTTTGGATGATGGTATATGAAGTAGGTTGATTCAAGCTATGTATTGGTTAATCTTGAACTAAGTGGGTGGGTTTTGGTCAGGGAGGGTGTGAACAGTGACAAGTCCATTGTCGTTTGAAGTAGTCTTTGGTGGATAGCTTAAATTGTTTTGGGGTTTGTCAGGTTTCTTATTTCAAGTGGGAGTTTGTTCCATGCTGTAGAGGGGTGGTAGCTATATAGGTTGCAGCCAATCTTAGATTTTGGTTTGTGAACCTTTAGTAGGTCTTGGGTTGCACTTCTGAGATGTCTGGTAGGATGTAATGGGAGATGAGACTTGTAGAGCTGGGCAGCAAGATGGTTGATATAGAATGGAGTGCATCATTTGGAGCTGGTATTGGAGTAGCAGGTGAGGTAGTTCAAGCCAGTTTAGGTATTTTAGGGAAAGACGGTGATGTGATTTATGTGTGTGTTGAGCTGCAAATCTGGCTATCTTGTGAAAGGTGGCTTCTAGTTTGGTAAGTGGGGACAAGTTCAGATTAGTGAGTATTTGGGAGCAGTAGGTTAGACAAGGCTCACCCAGATTCTGCTATAGTTTGTTGTGAAAAAGCAAACTAACCTTTCCTTATTTGTTGTGGTTTTTGCATTACTTTATTGCCTTTTACTATTTTGTATACTGTGATTTGTTTTTTTTAGACCGGTAAAACTTAAATTGCCTACTTTCACATCTAACTCCTCTAGTGCACACTGCAGTGTTTAGGATAAACAATTTTTTTCATCTTACCTTTTAAGCATCTATTGCAAGACCACCAGTTATTGTAGAGCCCACATTCTACCTCTCAGTAGTCATCTTGGGTCTGTTTTCCCTTGGTGAGAGAAGGAGCGCAGTTGCATTATTTCCTGGAAACTGCTGATCACCAGAAAGCTTAACTGCTTTATAGGTTACAGCTTAGTATCTATGTTTATATTCTGATCCTGGTGAGAGTAGAGTGCATTGATTCCTGACTTTTTCTGGTTGGAGAGCGAGTGTCTGTGCTTAACCTGATTGGTCTGTTTCCTTGTGCTCAGGACTTGCTCAGAACTCATTGTAAGCACTAAATAAACTACAAATTACCACAACACTCGACTTTCCTCACTTGTCAAGAGGAAAACAGTACTTAAATAAGCACCTATCCAGGCATGTCCATGGGGTCCGCTCCCTGTGATTTCTCCTGTCCACCTGATGAATCTGGGCATCTTGTGGCAATGTAGCAATTGCCTCATGTACACTGACAACCCTCTCCTCCTGCCACCCAACACTACAACCTGTGAGAGATGCACTTATGTAGCCAAACTGGAAGCCAGGCTCTCTCTAGCCAAGACTGGACTAAGAGGAGAAGGTTAACACCTGCACCACACCACACTCGACACATAGTCCTTCAAAACCTACACATAGAAACATAAAGCACACACCCACATTCACGGAGGCCCTCAATAAAAATCTGCCCAAACAGAGACCTCCCAAGCTGAAACGCAGACAACCGCCACCCCCCCAACACTACCCAAATGACACACAGCCCACAAAATTAGTGTGCCACTCAACCTCAGCCCATAAGGCAAAACAATGTACCCAACACACTAGTCATAGGTGACTCTGTAGTCAGGCACACTGATGTACCACTCACCAGGCTAAACAAGGAGAAAGTTACTGTCAGCTGCCTGAATCTGCCACATAACTCACGTACTCAGGTCACTGCACATGTACAAGTACGACTCTGTCCATGTTGGTTTGAATGACCGGAGGCATACCTCCCTGGACTACATGAAAAGGGACCTGAAAGAGCTCTCAGATCTTGTAGCCCAGGCAGGTATGACCCTGGGCCTTAGTAGCATTCTGCCATCGCCCAGAGTGATACCACAGTACAAGGACAAAATGATTGACTTCAACAATTGGCTAAACTTCTGTTGTCATTCTAAGGGGGTTCAGTATCTGTCTGCCTGAGATGACATGGTCGACAGACCACGATGCTTTGCCAGAGATGACCTTCACCTGTTGCCCCTGGGATTCCAGATAATGGCTGAGGCTCTTGCTATCCCTATAGTGCCTTTTTTAGGCAAGGTTTAAATGCCAAATTCCCTACCGTAATGGGTACAAGCAAGCAAACTCTGAGGGTAATGCTACTCAGTTGTAGAAGTGTAAACCTCAAAATGCACTCACTCGAGGCACTCCTTAAAATGGAGAACATCGACATCTGTGCAGTGGCAGAGACCTGGTTCAAGGCTCTAGAGAGCACCCCTGCATTACCAGGCTATAATTCATACCACACCTTTTGGCCACCTAACCTGGACTGAAACACTACAGGCGGAGGCGTGTCCATATTCATTAAGGATATCCACACCTCCAGGCTAGTTGCTCAACATAATGCATCCGAAATTGTCCAAGTGCAACTAACACTGGGCAAGACTACAATCCAGGTTGTAGCTTGTTACAGATCTCCCACCATGCCCTAGGATTCCCACTTTTCATTTCTTAACATACTGGAAAATATTAAGGCACAACCCAATACCTTAATTATGGGCAATTTCAACTACCTCACCAACAACTGGGAAAACTACTCCTGTACCAACTCATTCACTCAACGTTTTCTGGAATTCATAAATTCCAACGCCTTGGATCAGCTTGACCACACCCCCACCAGGGGCAGCAATATCCTAGATCTGGTCATTACCAATATGGGTAACCGGTGTTCCACGCCAGAGGTCAACTCCTCGCTGGTCAGATCCTACCACAAGCTAATCACCCTAGACATCCATATCTCACCCCCCCCACCCATTAAGGAAACCACCGTCAAAAACTACTCCAAAGCCAGCTTCATGCTTCTTAAGACAGAAGTGGCAAACTTCACGATACCCATGCAGACAGAAAAGAGAGGTACGACTGCTGAATCTTACACAAATGCATTGCATAAGCACATACACAAGTGCATAGATCGTGCCATCCCCAACAGAACCAAGATGCTATCCTCCAAAAAAAAAAAAGAAGCCAATCTGGTGGTCCCCTGCCATAAACAAACTCTGCAACAGAAGGAAGAAGCTGTTGCAAAAGAGTAAAATCCCAAGATTGGAGGAACTCCCTGGTCAACTTCAGCAAGAAGCTGAGATCCCTCATAAAATCCTCCAAAGCCAGTTATGAAAATAAAATCACCACTGATTCCAAAGATAACCACAAAGCATTCTACAGCTATGTCAAGAATCTCAGTGGCAACACTCGGATCTGCTCTGAGCTACATCACAACGGCACTAAATATACAGAACCAACCAATGTTGCCAACATCCCAGGCTGCATACTGCACGAACTACAGAACAAACTGGCACCCCACTTAATACCATGTTCAGTCATAACCTCACCTCAGGCTATGTTCCTACTGAGTGGCGCACAGTGACTGTTATCCCACTTCACAAAGGGGGGTGCCACCATGGACCCCGGAAACTACAGCCCCATTAGCCTGACTAGCCTTGTCTGCAAGGCCATGGAACATATTATCTTGGAGCTTATAAACAAAGACATAAGTAACCTCCAAACCCTGGACTCCACTCAGTTTGGGTTTGTAAAACGTAGAACATGTCTACTAAACCTGATTGACTACTTTGAAGCAGTCACCAGAGCCATAGACGAGGGCAAGGTAGTGCACACAGCCTATCTTGATCTCACCAAGGCTTTCGATACCATCCCCCACTCTGGAATTATAGATAAACTCACTAAACTAGGCATAAATCCCTGGGTGGTGAACTGGCTCACTGACAGAACCCACACAGTAAAAGTAGCCGACTCCAAGTCTGACTTGAGACCAGTGACTAGTGGAGTACCGCTGGGTTCAGTCCTGAGTCCTCTCCTGATCGGCATCTACTTCTCTGAAGTGCAGACCAACACAGAAGGTCTTTGGCTAACAAAGTTTGCCGATGACTGCAAACTGGGAGCCATAATAGAATTCACCTAATGATGTAGACATTCTACAAAAGGGCCTCTGAGTCAGATGCTTGGTGTCAAAAGTCATGGCCTCAAGCTCAATGCCAAGAAGTGCATTGTAATCCCCTTTGGGAAAAACTCGGTACCCATGAACTACCACATAGGTGGTAGCTCACTAAACACCAAAAGTGTGATGAGACCTCAGGACTCAGGTGGACAGTAGTCTCTCCTTTGATAACCACATCGCCACAGTAGTAAGGAAATCCTAAGTGGCACACCTCATCACAAAAGGGTTCTCCTCTAGAAAAAAGTTAATAGTTTCTTTCTACTCATCACTCCTCAGACCCATTATAGAGTACCGTGCCCCGTTTGGCATGCATCTCACAAGACACCTATGACAATTGGAAAGGCCACAGAAGTACCTCACTAAGGATTACCGGCCGCAAACAGATGCCATACGCAGACAGTCTCAAACTCCAGCTCTACTCCATCGCATATCGCCTACTCAGAGGCGATCTCTGCCTGACATACAAAGCTATGTCAAACCCAGAGCTGTTGGACATGCTGCACTTTCTCCGCACCAGTAACCTCAACTTTGTCACCACAATAAACAGAACATGTTGGAGGGATAGATTCCTGTCCCAGAGACTTCCCATACTCTCAACAGAGTTGAAGGATGGTTGGGTGGTTGATAGGAGTTCAGAGGGGGAGTTAGCAATAGTGATGACTGTAGAGGGGGAGTTAGCAATAGTGATGACTGTAGAGTCATCTGCATATTGGACAATGATAGACTGAGGACAAGAAGAGTAGAGTGAGTTGGTGAAGATATTAAAAAAAATAGAGATCCAAGAATGGATCCTTGGGGGACACCAGTTTTTACATGAAGGGGGGAAGATAGACTGCAGTCAGTCAGATGGCACTCTGCACTGTCAGTGAGATAGTTGGAGAACCATGCTACTGTATCAGGAGAAAAGTTGGTCTTTAAGTTACAAAAAGTGTGAGACTGTGTCAAAAGCCTTTGAAAGGTCAAGGAATAAGCTAGATATGAGTTTGTGATTGTCTTTGGCTAGTGAAATAGTATTGAGAAAGGATAAGAGAGCTGTGGTGGTACTGTTTGGGATGGAAACCATGCTGGGTAGGGGTGAGAAGCTTTTCTTATAAGAGATGATGCATTGCTTGTTTATGTATACATTTCTCAAGTATTTTTGAAAGGGGGGAGAGGATGGTGATAGGTTTGAAATTGGATATTTCTGTGGAGTTACCTGCTTTGTGGATAGGAAGAGAGTAAAACTTTTTCCAGATATTTGGGACTTTAGATTCAGAGATGGAGCAATTAAGGATAGATACAGGCACAGCAAGGGACTGTGCTGCAGTCTAGAGAAAGTATGAAATTTCATGGTTTGCTGATACAGAGCATTGTTTGAGTTGAGAGTAGCATTTTGATATAGTTAGTAGGAACAGGTTTGAGAGAGAGGGAATTTAAGTTAGCAGTTGGTGGTTCAGGAAGGTTGGAGGTGTTGTTAGAGGGGACAGTGTTAAATAGTTTGGAAATAGATTTAATAAAATAGGTGTTAAAAGTATTGGCAGTCTCGTCAGGGGACCTATCAGGGCATGGGTTTGGTGAGGTTGGGTTGCCAGGGTGTAGTATCTGGTTTATAGCATTCCAGAATTTATTTTGAATTGGATTTTAATGTTGTTGGGGAATTATAGTAAAAGCTTTTTTTGCCATTGTTAATGAGTTTTTTGTTTGATTGTGAAGTTCTTTATACTTTTGCAAGTCTGCAGGATGTTTGGATTGTACCCATTTTTTACAAGTCCTGTCACTGCTTTTCATAAGGGTATGGGTGGCTTTAGATAACCAGGGTGAAATGTTAGCTTTTACCTGAACTTTTCTCGGTGGGGTAAGGGAATTTAAAATGCTAAGGAACGTTGAGTTGAAGGCATTACTGCATCGTTTAGTGGAAGATGTTTAAAGAAGTCTCAGAGCTCTTCTTTCTACAGTTAACTGGATGTCCCAGGGTTGAAGTTGGACAGTTTTCGGCATGTAATGTGTGTGGTTTCAAGAGATGTGTATTATATCTGGGGAGGCGTGGCCAAGATGAGCACAGAGTAGCAGCTTTTCTTATCAGCTCTGCCTTTACAGAACTTTATTGACAGGAAATATTGATATAAACTTCCCTAATAATAGTTTTTTTTATTTTAATTAAGTCTTTAAAATATATATTAGGGTAGTATGTAAAAAAAAATTCAGGTAGATTTTAAGTTTTCCTGTCAGTTACACTTGGAAGTACTACAGTAAAAGAACAGGATGAGCTTCACTAAATCTTCTCATCAAGAGACAACTATAAAAAAAGAACTACAGTCATTACTAACTACTATTCAGGAACTAAGTGTCAAGATAGACAAAATGGATATAAAAATTGACAATTTCAAAGAAAAGTGTTCTCACCAAATGGACATTCTACATGAAGATTTATTGCAACAGAGGAAGCAGATTTCAGGAATGAAAACTGCATTAAGTGATATGGATAACAGAATTCAGGAGAAGTGAACATAATGTTGAGTTCCTGTTAAAGCAAAATTCTCTTCTTCAGACAAAGGTTGATGACCTTGAGAACAGGTCCTGTAGGAATAATGTGAGAATTTTTGGCTTACCAGATAACATAGAGGGAAATAATATGGAAAAATTTTTATCTTCCTGGTTGCCTGAAGTACTTGAACTGCCGGAGGCTCTTTCATATGGTATTGAAAGAGCCCGTAGATCAATGGTGACATCTAAAAACTAAATCTGTTATTGTAAAGTTCCTATCGGCCCATGATAAGGAATTAGTACTAAAGACTGCGTTGGCAAAATCCCCAATCAAACTGAAGGACAATATTATACGCTTTGATAATGACTATTCTTCAGTATTATCAAAAAGGAAAATTTTCTTGCCTTTGGTCAGAGAACTAAAAAAGAATAAAATAAAAACCCATTTGCTTTTTCCTGCAAGACTGAAAATATTTTATCAAGATGGTTTTAAAATTTTTGACTACCTAGACAATGTAATAACTTTTATATAAAATCTAATAACATACTGGGAAAAGTAGATGAAATGGAGTGGGCCAGTCTTCATCTTAAAAGGAATGCTGAGAACAACACTTGGAAAACATTTGACCCTAAAAAAAAAATTCAAAAGATGAATCATAAGTACATATTTGCACTTGATTCACTCAGTTGGGGAAATGAAACCGGACATAGAGGTGAGCTTTTGGTATTATATTTAATATAATGTAAATTGGTTAACTAAGTAGTTGTCTATTTTGTTTTGTAGAATAGTCGTTTGTTGGTTTTTTTTTTTCATTTGTACTATTTGTTTAAGATTAAGATTAATTATCTTAATGTTTATTGGTTTGGTTCCCATGGATGCAGTGATTCTCCTGTCTCTGATATCTATGCTTACGGATGTCTTGTAGTGGTGCTTATCATTAGGGGGCGTATTTGTTTATCTTGATTTTGGTTCTTATAGTGGTTGGAAAACTTTTATTTGGTTATAATTGCTGTATTTGTATTTTAGTTGATTTATGGTTAATTGTTTGATAAAGTAATCTTGTATGATGGCCTGATGTATAGTTGCAGAATTGCTGTGCTAATGATGGTACTTCTGACTCTGGATGTGAGTGGCAGTGTGGCTGGAGTAATGGTAAGGCTTTGTTGTCGTTTCCGAGTTGTTGGTGTGTTTATTTGGAGGCTCTGGTTTGGTGCTCTAGCAGTGTAGAGACGTGTGGTGTTTGTGTTAATTGTATACAGAGTCCAGAAGAACAGTGCAAACCAAACGACAAATGAACAAAACAAAAGCACTGTTTTGAGGAGAAGCTTTGGCTCTAAATGATAGTCACTGCTTAAGTGACACCATGACTCACTGTGTAAGACTGGTAAAAGGGGTTGCGGCTGGATGCACATGGCACTATGAAAACACGCTCAACTGCATAAAATATTAAAACAATACAAGTACGTTAAAGTTCAGAAATGCAATACCCACTTTTTATTGAGATAACCGTATAAAAATTATTCACGAGTTAATTGTAGCTTATGTTCATATTGTGTTGACGTGCACCAAGGAAATAAGTGCGCGGGTACTTGCCATGGCTTACGCCGGTGTACTACACACGAGTAAATGTGCTAAAATTGCATTTCAGAGCTTTCTTAACATACTAAATACTTTTTCTGATCACCCATAGGTATTCTTGAGCCTTATGTATTTATAAACTAATAGTATTCTCATAAAATATTTGCTTTATGTATGACAAGGGTGCCGATATCTTAATGAGAAATACTAGTTGTGATGTGTGCATTTTTGGAAGATTTAATAACGCTACAAGCTGTTTATATACTTGTGTTACATGTACATTTTTTATAACTATTGACTTGCTGAGAAAATATTCATGAAGCATTTATCAAAATGTTACATGTATAGATGTATATAATAGGTTATCTCAGTTATTTTATGAATGCATTTGTGTAATAGGCTGATAGGGATGTACCACATAGGCAGCAATAATATTGCAAGGACAGGTGCATTAAAAATAGTTAGATCTGTTTATCATTAGAAAATGTGAAATTTTCTTCTTTTGTTTTGCTAATGAAATAGCTTTTCTAAATTCAAAGATAGTATAAGCTATAATTGAATAATAAAATGCTCATTATATATATTTAAATAAGGCTTTTATATAGTATACAGGAGCTATTTAAGCACCTTGCTTCTTTGAACGAATATGACCTTTTCAATAGTTTTCAGAATGGTGATGGACCCTTTGAGGTAACTCAAATTAATGCAATGAATGGAAGATCAGACTTTTAAGGTTTATTAGTCACTTGTCTATGAGAGACTGCACCGGGGTGTTTGGTTATAAGAAAACTAGCAGGATGTTGTTGGTTTTACTTCTTGATGAGTAATCACTATATTTGGTGTCTGGCAAAGAAATGCAGTGTTCATTTCTTTCAGAACAATCAGTATGTTAGTTGATTATTAGTAAAATCACTTTTATTAGCATCTTATTTATTAGCTGCCAATGTTAGTGGTTATTGAAGGCCCTTAGGTGATTCATTTACAACCATGTCCCAGTTAGCTGATCACCTATGGCAGTACTATATATCACACTTCAGCCTTTATTAGCCATATTTCGGTAATAAAATAATGCCATAGTCTCTTTTTAAGGTTCTTATCAAATGTGATTACTTTAAAACAGAAGAGTGAACTAATAGATCATAGTAGTTCTTAACCTACTAACTAGTGTAAGAAAATTCTGTACTTTATTCCCAAGATGTAGCTGTCATCAATTTACTAATTGACACATTATGTCTATACATTTGGTTCATACAAAAAAAATTGTTTGTTATTGATGAGAAGCCTTATTTTTATAGTTATGACTATAGACATTTAGGCAGGTGCTGATTGGATGCTGTTTTTGATAGGAGGTTGATTCGAGTGACTGATGTCATTCGAGTTAGGAGTTTTAAACTCCAGAGGGGTTCGGGTTGGTTATTTTGTTTCATGTTTGTTATAAATATTTTCTAATAACTTTTCAGACGTTCATATCTTATGTAGTAGGAAACCACCTTAATTTTAAGAATATGATACTCTTACACTATGTTTGTTCTAATGATCATAATAGTATTCCTATTAGATATATTCTTGTGTATTTCTTAGATCAGTATGTTTACATTTACATCATTTAATTTTCAATGACTACACTAAAAGGTATATCAGTTAACATTAGTGGTTTAAATAATCCTAATAAAAAGAGGAATTTAACTAGATATCTTAAGTTACATAAATCCCAGTTAGTATTTTTACAAGAAACTCACTTAATAACAGAGAATATATTCAGACTTGAATCTAGAACATATAAGATTTTAATAAGTTCTGAACATACTAAGAAAAAGAGAGGAGTAGCTATCCTATGGAACAGCATAATGCTTTTTCCTAAAATAATAGATACATATAAGGATAATAAAGGAATGTTTTTTGCAGTCACCATAGAAATAAACAGTAAAATTTTCACATTGATTAACATATATTGGATCCCAGGGATAGGGATAAACACAGTGAAACAACATCTAGATCAAATTGTACTATTCTCTAAAGGGAACATTATTTTGGCAGGAGATTTCAGTTGTATTCTAGATTACAAAGACTCTAGTACTAATGGGAAGAGAAGAATTATCTGCATCATCTAAATTATTAAAAGACTTTTCAGATACTTATTTTTTGAAAGCTATAAATTATTTTGCAGATACTACTTCTTTGTTTTACACCTTTTTTTCTCATAGACATAACTCGTACTCGGATAGAGTTTTTATTTCTAATGATTTAACAGATTCCTTAAACAAATCCGCAGTGATTTCATGTCCTTTATCAGATCATAATTCTATAATTTTTGAAGTGGTAGTCAATCCAAATTTTAATATTCATATAAAAAGGATCCCAGCTTATATCACAAAATTAAAAGATTTTTAATGATTTCATTTCTACAGAAGTACAGAATTTTTTAGAACTTAACAATACTAATGATATATCAGAAATTTACATATGGGATGCCCTAAAAGCTTATCTATATGGTAGGATATTGAATTGGTACAACAAAAAAAGAAAGCTTGGGATAAAGAGCTGCAAGATATACAATGTAAATTAGACACTTTAAAACTTAGTAATATGGGTGATAAAGCTATATTGGATAAAAGAAAAGAAATAAATATGTTAAATAAATATCTAGAAATATTAAAACGTAAAACTATGATCAATATAGAAAAATTCAAGTTTATAAATTTCTCTTCTAACCCTAAATCCTTAAAAAAATTTTGCTAATAAAACGAAAAGATTAAATAGATTTAATCATATTAATGAAATATTCTCCCCTAAAAAAGGAAAAATGGTATCGGAAATTCATAATATATTAACTGAATTTAGAGAGTTTTTTATAAACATCAACCAAACAACTACTGAAATTAACTCTAGAGAGGAAATAAAAAACATTTATTAATAAATACACTAAAAAAATACTTTCAGAGGAACAAGGGATTTCTATTGATAAATATTTTTCAAAGAACTTCAAACTCACATTACCAAATTAAAGCAAAATAAAGCACCAGTTAATGACAGCATCATTCCTGAAATTTACAAATTACTACCTATAAATGCTCTAAAATTGCTTTATAGAGTATTTAATCTTGTTCTTGTCAAAAACATAATTCCACCTTCTTGGAAAGACACTTTTATTTCTCCTATTTTAAAATCTAACAAAGATCCCTCTAAGTGTACCTCCTATAGACCCATCTCCCTATTAAACACTGATTACAAATTATTTATGTCCATTTATGCAGAAAGGCTTAAAACGCTTTTAACCAAATTAGTTGATAGTGATCAAACGGGGTTTATAATGAAGAGAACTTCATATGATAACATTAAAAGAATATTAACTTTAATTGATTCGGTGAAAAATCTTAAAACAAATTTAACCCTAGTTAGTTTAGATATAAATTGTGCTTTTGACTCAGTTACATGGGAATATTTGTTAAATTTCTCCAATAATTTTATCAATCTTATCACTCTGTTATATGAAGGTAGCCAAGCTTATGTTAAAATTGGCACTAGTATATCTCAAAATATACCAATAGTAAAAGGTACTAAGCAAGGGTGTCCTTTATCCCCTCTTTTATTTTCATTAGTTATGGAACCGTGGGCAAATTTAATAAGACATGATACAGATATTGAAGGATACAAGTTAAACCCCACTATATCATCTACAATACAAATGTTTGCAGATGACATATTGATTACTCTTTGGAGTAGAAGGGAATCTATTCAAAAACTTTTTAAAAACATGGAATATTTTCAAAAAAATTCCGGCCTTACTTTTAATAATAATAAAACACAAATTATTTTAACAGGTTCAAAAAAATACAATATACCTGATGAATATAATGAATATATAGCTCAGTCTCAACAAATAGCATATTTAGGTATAATTATTACCAACAATATTAAAGATACCATTCAAATAAATTATAATAAAAGTCTATTACAGATTAGAATATTTAATAAATAAATGGAACAAATTACCCTTTTCTATGGATGATAAACTTTTAATAATAAAGATGATCCTTCTCCCCAAAATCTTATATATAATTCAATCTTTATCTATACCTCCTTCTTACCAAATAATTAAAAAATTTAATTCAATGATTCAGAAATTTTTGTGGTTCCCAAATAAGCCAAGGATTGCGTTAACATAACATATGTATAATTGGAATAATGGGGGTATAGCCTTACCAAATTTAGAAATGTATTCAATTTCATTAGTATTCAATTTCTCATCTCATTGATGTGGAATATACTGCTAAGTGGAAAGAGGTTATAGAGGTATTGTCACAAAATACCAAAGATATAAACTGTTCCTATAAGCTAAATATAATTAATAATCCATTTATTTGGAGGTTAAAAGATTATATTTCTGAATTTTCTTGAGTTTTAACTCTAAGTATATAGTTTTTCTTTTAAAATCATTTAAAAATTTTATATTAAAATATAATATATATATATATGAGGATTGACTTTTTTACTCTTCCCTATAGCCTACACAAACAGATCTATTTTCTCTTCAGATTATACAAAAATGTCTATATTTCAGCAAAAGCATTTAACATTTTGGCACCAAATGATAAATAATGAGATAAAATCCAGTAGTTTACTCTTGGAAGAGTATACACTTGATTATTGTTTATGGTTAGAGCTTCAAGAAGCTAGACAATATGTATTAAATAAATTGGATTATATGTCTCCGAATAATTAGGAAAAAAATTCCCAAGCTAATACAATATATGATTTTATCAGTTTTGCATAAATCTCCTGCTAATAACAAGTTATCAAACATTTATAGGGCAATTAAATGTGATTTAGATACACATTCAGATAATTATTGGAAATATTTTTCTTTAATTAATAACCCCCTTCTGAGAAAGACAAATTTAATATTTTACAATCAGCAAGTATGCCTACTTCTTCTTTAAAATGGAAATTATTCACATGGAGATTTTTAAATAGATCATTTATCACTCCTCATAATACAAGTATATTTTCTAAAAAGAATATAACCTGTTGGAGATGTAATATTGAATTGAATGCTGACTGGTCTCATATGTTTTATAATTGCATATATTTAAGAAAATTTTGGGATGATATCAATAATTTGTTGCAAACAATTTTTACTGATAATTTCTTTATATCTAAATCACTTGTTTTATTTAATACTCCTGTTCCTGGTTGTGTAAAAGAGAATAAGTACCCTTTGGTTTGGTCTATACTATCTATAGCTAGAAAAACAATCACTAAGAAATGGAAATCTAGTACAAGCACCTACATTTTCGGAATTTAAAAAAATATACTCCTTGAAACGTGTAATTTGGAAATGTTAACTATTAAATCTAGATCATCTGTGAACTTCTAGAAAAATAGTTTATTAATTTATGTAAACAGATGATTTTTATTAATCCTACAGCTACATTAAGATTTTTTTTTTGCATGATGAACGTCTTTGTACATAGTTTAGTTACATTGGTTTATATATTAGAAAGTTTGTTTTTTTTAATTTGTTTTTTAACTTTAAAGAAAAAATGTTATAATTTCATGGAAATATTTGTTCATTTTAATAATTATTTAATAAAATTATTTGAAAAAAAAAGAGATGTGTATTATATCTGAGCACTTTTATAGGTCAGTGATCACTGAGGGAGTTTGCTAGAGTTTGTGGGTTATGGTACTTGCAGGGATTTGAGATTAGTATCCAGTCTATCAGGGAGCTTGGAGAATATGTTTTTATTGGTGTGAGTAGGTTGAGAGATTAGCTGTGTAAACCTGTAGAGATTTATATGATGCTGAGTTATTAATTGGCTGAATCTTATTATTCTTGTTAGTCTCCAAGGAGGATAGTTTCGTTAGGGATGTTTTGGGAGAGTGGTATTGTAGTCATTGAGTTTAAGGTTTACTGACACTATATTTCTGCTATTGAGGAGGAGGGGAAAGGTTGCTTAGGAGGGGAGAGAGTGAGTTTATTAGAGTAAACTATAAACACCACCATTTTTTTTTTGTTAATGCAGTCTTGGAGAAGTATGTTGTAACCTGGAGGGAGACTGTTTGTTTTTATCTTTATTTTTGAAGGTGAATGACTGTTGCAGTCCTCCATTTACGGGTTTTGACAGGCCATGCTTCAGGCTTACCAGTAGGCACTGTGGTTCATCTGGCCCCTTAGAGGTAGTGCTCTTAACACTGGATAACTCATTTAGCACTTGTTTCTGTGAGATTTATAGTGTATGTGTGGACGATAAGAAATCTGGGTAAGGTGGGGGTGGGGTGTCTCTAATTTGGTGCTTAGTCATAGCCCTGAAGTTCATTTGTCTTTTACTTCCTGATGAAAGCAGAGAATTTGTTAGTTTTATTAAAGGTATGCTGGATCTTTTTAAAGGGAACCTTTTCAACTCATTCTTTTAAGGATCCTGCCCCACTTTGGGACCTGAACATCATGCTACAAAAGTTAATTCTGCCTTTCTTACTGGGGCAGAAAGTGGGTATAAAGGTTTTGTCTTGTGTATCTTTAGTCTCTTAGTTCAACAAGAAAGAATTTCTAGATCCAGGCCTTGTGTATAGAGCCTGTTTTCATTGTTTTCGACAAATCCAGTGTCGGTGCGAACCAACCTTAAGTTTATTCCTGGAAGAAGCCACTGGAACCGGTCTAAATGAGTGCATGTCCACCTGTATTTTTTCCTAGAATATTTGAATATACCTGCTATACTATTTGGATATTCACAGACAGCATTGTTTTTATTTATTTAGACAAGATAGTATTAGTCAAAAAGACCTCCCAGTTATTTTTCTTATGCTACAAGTAAGCTGGGTGCTTAGGGTTTCCAAGACAGCTGATCTCTCTGGTTGTTTCCTAAGAAATGAGAACGAGTTCAATGCAGATACTCCCTTGGCTTATCCCTGGTATCAAACAACTAATAAAAAAGATTAAGCTTGGACAGAATGGAAAAAAGGAACCACCCTGTATAATTAAAAATGGACCAACACGTAAAAATGAAACTAGGGTGAAAATCAGTTGTGCAAAATCTGAATATGCCAGACAAGTGCAAGCCACTAATCCTGGGTAGCCAAAACAATTTTATAACAGTAATGTAATAAAACCACTCTGCACTTCAGTGTACTGTTAGCAAACGATTTCTCAGCTAAGTCAGAATGTCTTGAGTTCTTATCTAACTACCAAGCAAGCTTTGTCTAACATGTCTTTTCCAGCGATTGGCTCAGTTTCACACAATTGTTGATTTCCTTAATTTCTGTTTCAAGGACATTACTGTAGAGACGAACCTCACCTGAACTTGTATACAGGCTACAACTCAGAGCTTCATACTTTATACCCCAACATTGTAAAATTAGCTAGCTTGTACTTTCAATAACCCTTTGACACACACACACACACACACACACACACACACACACGCACACACACACGCACACACACACGCACACGCACACGCACACACACACTTACAGCAAAAGTACTATTTCCCTGGCTAAATGTCATTTCTTTCTCTAAAAATTACTTTTGCTTTATTGCCTACCACTGTCTGACAGCTAAAATACTTGAAAATATATGATCTAATTCTTGAGTACCTAATAATATATATAGCATATTTGGATAGTCAACATGAGAGGGATAAAATTAGAAAATAAACCAACTATATATTTGCAGATGGACCACATCTTTGCAAACAGTAAGCAAGGTAAAATTACTGGAGCCATCTTTAGATTTTAAACAAGCTTTCAAAACTTCTTGCTGTTGCCTAAATGATCAGAAATGGTGTTCAAGCCATTTTAACACTTGCATGGAAAGAGCTGTCTGGAAAATGGAACTTTCCAAGTTGGTGGATATTACAGTGCCACTCAGACTGGGAATATAACATTAGGATTCCCACAAGGTGAAATCCTGGGCACTCTGTTAGTTTAATTTTATGTTATTGAATTTCCCTGGGAATCCACCTTGGATGCAGATGACATTGTCATGACTAGGACCAACAAAATAGCATCAATTTAGAACAGTTTACTTCAGAAGGATTTTGAGGCTTTGGCACCAGTCATTTGTCTGTGTTAGACCTTCCTGTAGGGTGTTGATGTCTCTTGGGGGGGGGGGGGGATTCTGTGACTGCTCCTAGTTTGCAATTGTTTGCAAGCATGATCAGCCAGAGGCCCTTGTACAGAGCAGCACTGGGCCCTGAGGTACTGCACCACTAATTGGCCTCTGTGTGGAGGTGGTCTCTCCTATCCCAACTTCCTGAGTCCTGTTTGAGAGCCAGCTTGCTGTTCAGCATTTAACATATGGGTTTATTTATATCTGTGAGTTTGTTTATAGTCTGTGATTGGATATCAGCTGCCTTGTCCAAATCAAGGTAGGCAGTATGCACAGTTTTGCCCTCCTCCATTGCGTTGGTGATCTCGGAGAAGTCCACCAGGTTGAGTAGGCATGATCTTCCCTTGACGAAACCTGTCTTGGTTGGATCGAGTGTTTGAAGGTTTTGTATGTCCTTAGTCATTTCCATGATGATTCTTGCTATGGATTTGCATAAGAGACTAGTCATACTTAGGTCTGTAGTTTGGAGGGATCTGTTGATGGCCAATCCTTGTTGAGAGGGTTGACCATTGCAATTTTCCATTTGCATGGCATGAAGTCTATCTGTAGGCTGTGGTTAAGTAGCTACTTCAGTAGTCCTGATAGGTCATGTTTCAGGCCATTTAGGAGGCATCCTGGGATATTATTGGGGTCTATTGATGCAGTATATTTGGCCTTAGAGAGCATATCTAGGACTTTTTCCCTAGTGATAGTTGGCAGGCAGTATTTGTTCATACATCAGGCTAACAAGCTCGAGCATCACTGTGCTATTCTCCACTGAAACAATTGGCCACCTGTTACATATAGTTAGTTTATTGCTCAGTACACTTCTCTACAAAATTATTAAGTTGCTACTGCCCACCACTCCCCAGCCTGCAGTCTAGAAACCAGTCCCATACTCTCAGAAAAAATGCATGTATTCAGTTATACAGGGCACCATTCATTCATTCTCTGTATGTATGAAAGAGTGGTTTCCAAAATACTTCAAATCTCCCAGAGAACATTACGAATATAGACAAGCTACTGACTTTAGACCATCTGTTCCAAGAAAGTCCGTGCCAAGTGTTGAGGCATAAGCAGCTAGCGGCACCATTCCAGAATGTGCAGGTTTTGGCTGATTGATACTACCTTAAGATAGTAAGAGTGGTGCATGGATAATTGTCCTCCCCCTTACTTATTTTTATGTATAGTCACAAGCTGATTCTAGTCCTTTACACTACACTATAGCAACATCTTACAACAGTGAGAGCTGCACAGTATGCTTGCATTACAGTTATGTATTTATAATGAAATTTAAATCTTCGACATTATATATTTAAGCAATAACCCATGGCGGGGTGTGGGTAATGCTGGATTTACCCACGGTTGGTGTGGTTTGGTCACAAGGACGAAACAAAGCCAACCGTGGGTAAATCCAGCATTGCCCACGGCTGGGTATTGCAATTATACAATGACATTATTTAAGAAAAAAAAAATAATTTTCTGAAATGTCATTGTATAATGACTCCGTGCTGCCTTCTGCAGTTTTCCGGTATCCTGGGGCATTTTTGATGCATTGCGTATGCGTAAGGGACTTGTTCCCACGCTTGCGCAGAACATCAGTGTTGTGCAGAGGTAGCTGTGGAGAAAGGAAGATCTTTGTTGTTTTTTTAAAAATATCTTGCTATGTTATACGAGTTCTTGATCTCGTATAACATAGTGAGATGATATAAAAAAGAAAAAAAGGCAACTGAGGTCTTCCTTTCTCCATTGCTACCTCTGCAGAGTAAAAAAAATCAGGAGATATAACTGAAAACGTCCGGGTGACCGGACCCTTTTCCATTAATATATTCTCGGATTTACAATGAGCACGCAGGTTGGGCTGGTCAATTAGCGTGCTAGTTTTTGAATATTAATGGCCAGTCATTGTATAATTAAACATTAGTAATGCTTGCATTCTTGCAAATGTTTGTTTAATGTTTTACATAACTCACTGTCACCCCTTTGCTGTTTTTGTGCACTCAGTTTTCATCCAGTGTCTTTATTTTTTTTATTTCCCTGCATACTTCTCATTTATTTTATAGTTTGTTTACTGGGGTAGTACAGTGATCACTACAGACAATTTGTAGGAACATTCTGAGAAATTTAATTATCATCATATTGATCACTGCTGCAGTAGGCTTAACTATATGGGTTATATCCGGCCAAGGATAGAACAGCTGGCCAGCTTACAAGGCTTCAGGGCACCTTCCACATGCCCAAACTGTCAGACAACTTGAGTTGAGCAGACTAAAAAACAAGTTTGGGCATGAAGCCCTTCAGAACTTTACTTCCAATGAAGAGTATGCTCCTGTGAAGCTTTAGAGCATTGACGGTTGGCTTGGTGCTTTTCCTTTGCTGGGCAGATAAGTTCCCTTTCCTCTTCAGGAAAGTTGTTTTAAGGCTAGGAACTTTGTGTTTTAATAAAATGTCATAAAACGGTATTGTACTTTTAACCGGGAGTTCTGTCTTTTCCTGTCAGTTTAAAAGTTGTGTAAAGTAACTGAAAACCACTTTTTTCTTGGAAATGGTTTATATCACTTTTACTTTTTTGGGGGTTGGCAAGTGCTTTTTACTGTATTTTTCTGTGTAGATTTTAATGGCATTTTCTGCTAGTCTCCTCCAGGAAAGAGGTATCATTGTCAGCTTGACCATGGAACAGATTTTTGGTGCCACTGTCAGTCCTTCCAGCCACAAAAAGAAAAAGTTAAGCAAACAGCCTTTGCTGCCACAGCAGGCATTATAACAGTTTGTCTCAGTTGCATGTGGGTGACACTGCTGTGGCCATTTGTTGTACCTCAGACCACTCCTGTGTTACCACGGATCCCTCTGGTTGATCACCAACAGCCATTATGGACTGGGGGTTAGCCACATCCTCACTGGCTGTTGGGACCTCCTTAGTGGGTAAGGGAGAGCCACTTTGTTCAGTTCTGGGAGAGGGAACCAGAAAGGCTTTCCCGTTATGTCAGTATGCTGTGCCTATCCCTGGGGGAAGCTGCTACTGCGATTAGTAACACTAGTGGTACAATTCTTCCTCTAAAAAAGAAAAAAAAAACTGCATGTCTACTCCTCCTCCTCAAATTTCCTTAGAGAGGATTAATTTACAGGGTCTGGCTTATGGTTTAATTCAGGCTACTGATCCTTCTTGTAAAATAGTTTCTGGTAAAAGAAAAAGGAAGACGACTTTTCTTGAAGAGGTTCAAGATTCTGAACAGGTAGGCAAAGGGATAGTTACAGTATTTTCTCCTCAAATTTCTGATTCAGACTCTTAGGAGAGCTCAGATGTTCTTCGTGTTTCACTGTTGCAGTCGTCACATTTGGGTTATGTGCTTGCAGTAGTCCTCAGTCGGCCTGAGCATGCAGCTGACGCCATTACATCAGTCTTTTTTGTCGTGCGGTGCCCGAAGTAGAAGCAGTTCGCAAGTGCCGGTCGTCCGACTCCTGAAATTTTCATTTTCGAGTTTCAAAACCAAAGTCTTCAACTAAAGCTAAGTATCCCATTGGGGAAACTTTTTCTTGCTCTAATCTGATGTCAGTAAAAGTCAATTAATTGTATTTCTTGTGGAAAGCAAATATCTCACAAAGATTTTCATTTGTACTGCATTCCTTGCCTAGGCCCTGACCACGATGTACCTTGCTGTCGGTTTTTTGCCTTTATTTAAGCAACAAACTATTCATCGTCTGTATATTTACCCTTCTAAATATTTTGGTACTCAGTTCAATTATCCAGATATGTCTTTGGTAAGCCATTCAACTACTGACATTCCGAAAAAAACACAAAGATAAAGACAGACAGGCCGCCTAGTTCCAAAGCCGCTGACGACGCTTCTAAGCCAGTCGCCAGTTCGCTGGTACTTAGTGAGGTGCTTTCTCAGCCCCTGATACCCGCTACTTCAGATTTGCAGGCCTTTACTGAGACCCATTCGGAGTCCAGTATGCTGCGAGATGCTTCAGCTGTGGTACCTGCGGATGTCCCTACTTGGATGGGTCTGGAGCCGCTGTGCAGGCACCGGCTTCTGAGGGTGTATTCAGGCCTACTGACTTGCATATTAAACTGACGCCATCTTCTTCTTTAAGGCCTAAAACTTGAACCATGCCTAGAAAACCGACGCCCAGAAAAAAAAAAGGTTTTAAATTCCCCTTTGGATAGCGACTGTGCCCTTATGCTGCAGAGGTGATCTAAAGATGGGATGAAAGGGGTTAGCTGATGCAGAGAATCTCACAAGATTTTTCAGCCCCCCCCCCTCCAAATTTTCTAATGTTTTTTCTACTCCTCATCCAGTTTTTGCAAAAAGAATGAACAACCTCAACAAAGTACATGTAAACAGATGTTTAAGAAGACATAGCAAGAGGATTCCACAAAGACGTCTCAAACCTGCCAAAACCAAGGACCGACATCTGACTGTTCAAGGGACCTTGTGAACCTGCATGGTCAGGCCTCTATGCTTAAAAAAACAAAAAAACAAAAAAAAACAAAACAAATGATAAGAATGGCTGAAGACTTATTACTTTAATCAGGGGAAGCCAACCTTCCCCGTATAAGAGACCTAGGACTGAATTTGCTTATGATACTTCTGACCAGGATGCTGACATTTCTGTTCCTCTGATGACCAGGATTTACCCTTATCTACCTATGAGGATTCTGATGCAGAGGACTCTATTCCCTCTGCTTCCCCACTAGAGGATTTCTCTTTTGGTGAAAACTTGCATACTCTTAGGGAGCATTTTTGCTGGGAAAGCCAGGATTACTCTGATTCCAAAAAGAGGCTTAGGGATTTCTTACTCCTGCCCCAACACAGGCCTTTAGCTATCCCTCCTGTACTAGACATTGTTGATGCCTTTTCGGAATCTAGTTTGGCCCCTGACTCTTCACCTCCTGCTCCCAGAAAACATGATAGATATTACAGGGTTCCTGATTCTCACAAATTCCTTTTTAAAAATCCTACTGCGGATCCTGAGACCATTTCACAGGTACCCAAGCGCATTAAGGCTACTCCTGCCAAAAATCCTACCCCCTCTGATAGAGACTCCAGGGTGCTGGATAAATGGGGTAAGAAGGTATACACTTCTGCTACCTTGGCCATTAGGGCCTTAAAGTATCAGCAGCATATTATTGGATTGCTTAAACAGAAAATGATGTTGATTCCTGACTGTGCTGAAAATAAGAATTTACAGGATTTAATGCATTCTGCTGAACAGGTTGGAAAACATAGTTTGCAGTGTGGTTTTGATTCACTAGAGGCATCTTTCAGGGCTGCTGTTACTGGGTCTGCAGTTAGAAGTCCTGCATGGCTTAAGGAGCAATCTTTGGCAGATCATGTTAAAGCTAAATTACTGGATGCTCCCTTAAATCAGGACCGCCTGTTTGGCAACAAAACAGAAGTTCTTAAAAAGATGGAGGAAAAAGCTAAATCTGTGCAAACTGTTAAAGATTTCCTACAAGTACAGCCTCCAAGATTTAGTAGGCATTGGCCCTCCTAAGAATTGGTCCTTTTCCTGCCTCTTCCAGGCCTTCTCAGTCAAAACCCAGAACCAGCAGAACACCCAGGGTACGCACAGGGCTAAGCAGTGGGGGGGCTCCCACTATAAAATCTGGGAGTAGTAAGACCCCCCCCCCCCATGGTAAACTGTCTCAATGACTTAACTTTAAAACTTCCAAGCACTTCTCAACTGACTGCTTCTTTAGGGGGAAAGATTACTCTGCAGACAAAAAACTGGGAACTCATTACCCAGGACAAATGGGTTTTAAATATAGTTTCCCAAGGATATGTTTTTCACTTCCACGTGTTACCAACCCCAAATGGTTGACCAGATCTACCCCCAAATCAGTGGGTAGAGGCACAAAAGCAAGTACTCTCTCTCTTAAGCATAAAGGCTATTCAAACTGTACCAGAAGAGGAAAAGGGACAAGGTTTCAAGACTTCCTGGTACCCAGAAAAGACAACTCATGGCGTCCTGTCCTGGACCTTCCTATCTTAAACACCTTTTTGGTGATTCCACAATTCAAGATGCTAACTCTTCACCAGTTGCTTCCTATGCTAGGCAAAGACGCCTGGTTGACAACACTGGATTTAAAGGAAGCTTACCTGTACATCCCAATCAAGGAATCTTGCAGAAGATACCTACGTTTCAAAGCAGGCTACATGCACTATCAGTTCTCTGCGCTGCCCTTTGGCTTCTCTACTGCGCCCAGGGTATTCACAAAGTGCCTAGCTCCAGTCATTGCATTTTGCAGGCATAGAAATATTCAGATATACCCATACCTGGACGATTGTCTTATTCAGGCAGAAAGCCAGGACATACTTTTGAATAATCTGGTGTTTGTACAAAAGGTGCTAACTTGTCTGGGGTACACCATAAACGAACATAAATCACATCTGGTACCCTGTCAAGAAATTATATTCCTGAGAGCAAGCTTGAACACAACTTCCCAGAAGGCTTTCCTCACACCAGAGAAACAAATTCAGTTGACAACTTACTTCAAACTAATGGCCACAAAAACCTTGCTATCTGCAAGGCAAATACTGCAAGCCTTTGGGTTCATGCCCTTCTGCATTCTACTAATTCCATATGCAAGACTGCATATGAGGAAACTACAATGGTATCAACATTCTCAGGATCTAGAAGCAATGATTCCTATCCTACCTTGCCTACGGTTAGAGTTCCTTTGGTGGGCAGAGGCCTGCCACCAAAACAAGGGACTACCATTCACTCTACCCCCTGCTGCCCAAACCCTAACAGACTCATCAGACTATGCATGGGGGGCTCACCTGGCAGGGAAGTGCATTCAAGGCAAATGGAAACCAAGTCAAATGCACCTGCATACCCATCAAAAAGAAATGTTAGCTGTACAGAATGCTCTGACAGCCTTCAAGGACCACATACTTCCAGGACAGTTAATGGTAAAGACGGACAACATCACTGTTATGTAGTACATAAACAAGCAGGGGGTTACCCAGAAACCTCATGGACCCACACGAGTGGAAACTGGAACCAAAGACTTTCAACATGTTGATAAACAAATGGGGGAGCCCAGATATAGACCTAAAGATCAAATAGGACAAACCAAGGACGATACTGATTGCACCAGACTGGCCACGCCAACACTGGTACCCCCTTTTGCGCAGTGTGTCACTGCTGGCTCCATGGCACCTGTCTCAGACCCCTACCCTGCTGTCACAGCAGGAGAGCCAGATTCTGCCCCCTCAGCTTCAAACCCTAAACCTGGCAGCCTGGCTAATTACCTAATCTCTCCATTACCATCCCTCGGTAAACAAGTGTTGAATGTCAATTTGGAGGTAAGGAGGCCTAGTACTAGAAAATCTTATGCTGAAAAATGGAAAAGATTCTGTGCCTGGAACCAGACTCAAGGGATGGGCACAGCAGCGCCCAATTTACCTCAGATTCTTCAATACTTAACTGAGATGCTTCACAAGGGCCTTTCTTTTTCCTCCAAAATTCATGCCTCGGCCATTTCAGCTCCTTACAACACAGAACCACCCCTCTTCTCTCATCCACTGCTCAAGCAGTTCCTCAGAGGGGCCAAAAATTAAGTCCACCCAGAAGAGCCCCAACTCCAGCCTGGGACCTTAACTTTGTATTGGAAAAACTCACTCTTCCTCCTTTTGAGCCAGCTGCAAGTGCAGAGTTAAAATTCCTTTCTTGGAAAACAACCTTCCTTTTAGCAATCACTTGAGCAAGAAGGGTTTCTGAATTACAGGCCCTTAAAGCAGTGGAGCTTTTCATCTTTCATGCGGACAGGGTGTCCCTTAGGACCAATCCCTCCTTCATGCCCAAGGTGGTATCCAGTGTGGCTCTTAATCAGTCCATTCATTTGCCAACCTTCTTTTCTAATCCACAGAACAAAGGGGAACGGATACTGCATTCCTTGGATGTGCACAGACAACTTAGATTTTACTTGGACAGGACTAAACCGCAAAGGAAATCTGAACAACTGCTGGTGGCATTTGCTGCAGTGGCAGAGGGGAATGCTATTTCAAAGCAAACCATTTCTAAATGGATAGGTCATTGCATTCATTTCTGCTATAAGCACCATGGAAAACCTGTCCCACAGGGGATTAAACCCCATTCAACCAGGGCTGCATCTACCTCTACAGCCTTTCTCAGAGGTGTCCCTACCAGGGACATCCAAGAAGCTGCTACCTGGAGTTCTGTACATACCTTCACCAAGCATTACCATTTGCCATTTTTCTCTAAATCCACAGCTGGCTTTGCCAGTGCAGTCTTGCAGGGCCTTATAGCTGGCCCTAATGCTGTCTAAATTCCTCCTCCCATCCTTAGCTTTGGGAATCTACCCAAATGTGATGACTGCAACAGTGAATATACTCTTAACATCTACATTTATGGTAAGTGTACACAACTGTACTTTTCTTCTTTCTGCGGGGTTTCTTTTTCTCTGAGACTATTTCTAGAATGTGCCAGTATTTTCAGTGGGAGAACACTGCGGTTTCTTAGTCCCTTAGAAAATACTGAGTTCTTGCCGTTCCTCCTGTTCTGTTTGTCTTAAAGGATGTGTGTTTTACTGCCTGCAGTCTTTTATGTATTTTACACTATTCCTAAACTTCAGATGGGGAAGGATTTTTATTAGAGGGTGATGTTAGTGCCAAAGAAAGAGAAGGCTTAAAGACCAGTAGATATAGCTTTAGTTGATCCCACAGCTGCTAAGCAGTTAGTTCCAAACCTACTATTTCTGATAAGGATTAGAGAATTTAATAAATATGGGGAAAGTGCATGCTTCTCCAACTGATGTTTTCAGAATTTTGATATGTCAGGCTTATATGTTAAGATTCGTTCTAATTGTGAATGTGTAAGGAATGTTTTTATCTGCAGTTTCTTCAGTTTCTTCTTTTTGAGGAAAAATATGCTTTAAATCAGTTTCTTCTACTGCACAGGTCGCTACTCATTCACACTGTGTGTATGAATCTGTTGATGTTTCTTGCAGGGCTATGGCCACTGGTACTGTTTTTTGAGGTTTGCTTGGCTGCATTCTTAGAACTTCCCAGATGATAAAAATAATAAAAAAAGGTTTTAAATTCCCCTTTGGATAGCAACTGTGCCCTTATGCTGCAGAGGTGATCTAAATACGTGATGAAAGGGGTTAGCTGATACAGAGAATCTCTTAAGATTTTTCAGCCCCCCCCTCCAAATTTTCTAATGTTTTCTCTACTCCTCATCCAGTTTTTGCAAAAAGAATGAACAACCTCAACAAAGTACATATAAACAGATGTTTAAGAAGAAATAGCAAGAGGATTCCACAAAGACATCTCAAACCTCCCAAAACCAAGGACCGACATCTGACTGTTCAAGGGACCTTGTGAACCCCCTCCCACCCTGGCCCTTTATTTCTTTCAGAAAGTCTGATTCTCCATTTTTCTGTCTGACAACAGATTGTTTCAAATAGTTTCTGAAAATCATTTGTCAAGGTTGTAGGTGGCAGTGGAAAGAAATTCTTCTTCCTGAACATCACTCTCTCTTTACCAGTTGTTCAACACATGTTCTTCCAAGGAATGATCGAACCAGTTCCTCCTTACCAGATGGGGAAGGATTTTTATTCGAGGGTGATGTTAGTGCCAAAGAAAGAGAAGGCTTAAAGACCAGTTCTGCATCTGTCTTTCTTAAACCTGTGCCCAAATTCAAAGTGATGTCACTTAACCTGTTATCTCTTATTTGTCTTTCAAGTTACCTGGTAAAAAGTAGACTTAAAAGATGCTTATCACATCCCTATATGTCCAGACTTCAGACATTTCTTAATGTTTTTGTGAGTCTGGATCATATTTGTCCATTCACTGTGTTACCCTGTGGACTGCCCACTGAACCAAGAGTGTTCACAAATTTTTTCCAGTCGTAGCTTATTGCAAGCTACATGGTATCCACATTTTTTTATATTTAATGACTTTCCTGTCTTTGCAGAGTCTTTTTCAAAGTGTCTGGACCCAGTCTCTCGATCACTCTCTTGATCTCTCTCTCTCTATCTCTATCTCTCTGTCTCAAGAGAGAGAGATCCCTTACATAAGCTTGGG
Organism: Protopterus annectens; assembly: GCF_019279795.1. Classification (NCBI taxonomy): domain Eukaryota; kingdom Metazoa; phylum Chordata; order Ceratodontiformes; family Protopteridae; genus Protopterus; species Protopterus annectens. The sequence goes on along the minus strand of NC_056728.1, from coordinate 688,216,366 downwards.
CTCCAAGAGAACATTCAAAAGTTTTTCTTGAGTCCTTCACACAAGATTGTGTTGCTAAGATGTCAGATGGACACCTCTGTTAAAATATTTTCTTCCACAGGAAAAAGTAGATATATTTCTAGATCTGTTTCTTAGATTTTCCCATCAAACGTTGGTCACTGAGAGGGAATATCTCAGGATTTGGGGTTTCATAGATTCTATGATTCTCATGAAAGCCCTGGCAAGACTTCACATGAGAAGGATACAGTGGTATCTGAAGTCTATTTTGATTCTAGCACCAACACCCTTTGTCTTTTCAAATTCAAATGCTGGAGTTTGTCAGAAGAGAAATAATTTGGTGGGAACTGATTTTGAACACTGAGTGAGAAGAGGAGACTGGACTTAAGGATGTCCACAGTCAGTCACCACAGACACCTTGGACTTAGCTTGGGGTGCAGTTTTAGGAGGGATAAAAGTGCATGGGTGTGCGAGACACCAAGGACAGACACCAGCTCATAAATGTCATAGATGCTTACTGTGATCAAGGCACTCAACTCTCTGAATCATCTTTGGTCCCAGGACCTCTTCAAGTTGTTGCAGACTATGCCACTGCCATGTGATATCAACAAGCAGCAGGGAACCAGGTTGTACCCCCTTTGCAAACTAGCCATGCTAGCTTGGGATATAGGTTCACCGCACAATCTCACTCTACAGGCATCGTACATTCTGTCAGAAGAAAATTGTGTGCAGACAAGCTGAGCAGGAACATGGCAGACCCTCACATATGGAAACTATTTGAGGGGGTCTTCCAAGATTTGATCCATCTGTGAGAAGTTCCTCAGATGGACCTGTTTTGCCTTCTGTTTGAAAAATCAACTGACAAGATTCTGTTTCAGGACTCCATGCAAGAAGGCCTGGAAGACAGGTGCCTTTTATTTTCCTTGGACAGGACTGTTTATGTATGCTTTATCACCCTTTCCACTTATATCCAAGCTACTACTTAAGATTCATAAGCAATCACGTAGGACCATTGTGGTGACTCCCCTCTGGTCCAGGTGACTGTAGTTCTTCTTTCTTTTGGAAATGACCTGTGGCAATTTTTACAACCTTTTTCACAGAATGGATCAACTCCTGCAAGAGCCAGGTGTTTGATGCACCCTGTCATCAACCATCTTCAGTTGACTGCCTGGATGATAGAGGTCTTAATTCCTTTTAGGCACCTGTTAACTGAGGCTGTACAGCAGATACTGAGGCTGTACAGCAGGTACCGATGAAGTCAAGAAAGCCTGCTACTGGAAAATCGTGTATTAACAAATGGCCACAACTAAGAAACCTTTTCCAACAACATAACCAGCACCCATTCAGGGCTGTTCACTGGTTTTAAAATGGCTCTATATTAGATGATCGAACTTTCAAAAGTTCAAGCTTCATATGGTCGACACCATATGATCGAACTCTTGAAAGTTTGAACGTTTTAACGGAGATCTCCCTACAACGCGAAATGGGAAGATTTCCCTTTTTCTGCACTGTAGTGTGATCTCTGAGTTGGTATACTTAAAGAGTGGGGGGTGCAAGAGGGTCTTGCCCCCCTGCTTAAAACGTTCAGGTGGGTTATTTGTGTACTTTAATATTATTATTTTTTTTAGATGTTCGAGCTTTTAAAAGTTTGATCATATGGTGTCGACCATATGAAGGTCAAACTTTTGAAAGTTTGATCATCTAATATGCACACTTTTAAAATATCTGTGTACATTATGTTCCTACGGCCTTTCTTATTCCTCTATCAGGGTTCATTTATTGACCATTTCAGCATGTCTGCTGTGGATTCTCCTCTTTCACTGCAGTCTCTTGCCAAAATACTCTTGAAAGAGGTTTTGCATAACAGGCTTCTTAGAAAACTGGTGGTCCCTGTTTCGGATCTTAATTTTGAGTTAGAGAAGGTAACAGTTGCTCCATTTAAACCAGCTAATCTGACTAAGGTTCTTAACATGGAAAACAATTGTATTGATTGCAGTGGATTCTGCAAGAAGGGTATCAAGGTTGACTAGCTGCAAGATCTTGGACAGGGTTTCTTTGAGAATTAACCCTTCATTTATGCATAAAGTGGTATCTAAGTTGACTTTGAGCCAAACTATCCATCTCCCCATTTTCTTTCATGAACCTAAAACTGAGGGAGAAGGGATACCATGTACCTTGGCTGTCCACAGACAACTCTGGTACTATCTTGATAGAACTAAATCTTTCAAATCTTCAGATCAATTGTTGTCTTTTGAAGGTATGAAGGGACAACCTGTATCAAAACAAGACATTTCCAAATGGTTGTCTAAGGCTATGATATACTCACATAACAAATCTATTTCAGGCAGGGTATAGTCCACTGTACAAGGGCCTTGGCTTCATTTTTGGCTTTTTGGAAAGGGTTGGATTCTAGAAGTATTTTAGAAGCTTCTTCTTGGTCCGGTGTATATATATTAATAAGCACTTTCAGCTTGATGCCTTTTCTAGGTCCAGATCAGGCTTTGCTAGGACCATTCACCAGCGGCTGTTGGAACCTCCTCTTTACCAAATATAGTTAGTTATGGTAATCTACCCATGTAAATAAAGCTACTTCAGTAATTATCGATATGAAGAACATAGTACAGTTCTGTAAGCTGAACTTGCCATAACTAGATGTTGAAATGGTCACTGCTGTAATAACCACTGCCTCCATCGCCCTTTGGAGTATTATTTTATGCCAGGGTGTGAACATTTATTTTTTTTGTTATTCCTAGCCTTGCCTTTTGGGGCTCAGACTCACTTTTTCCATTGGCTGGAAAGTTCTGAAGGGTTTCACACCCAAACTTATATTTTAGTCCGCTCATCTCAAGCTGCTTGACAGTTTTGGCATGTGGAAGGTGTCCTGAAGCTTTGGAAACTGGCTGGCTGCTGTATCCTTGGAAGGATATAACCCATGTAGCTAAGGCTAGTGCAGCAGTTTTCATTTGAACATCTACTGTTATAAGTTAAAGTTACACAGCTGTACTTTCTCTAAATTAGTGAGAAGAAATGTAAATGGTTTAGCAATGTATATCATTACAACTGGCCATTTTATACCATGCTTGCTTGAGTAAATATGTACAGAAAACGGTAATAACAGCAATGCAGGAAGCACTCGCAGTGAAGCCATGTAGTTTCAAATTCTTAGTCTGGACTGGGGGAGAAAGGAATATGTGGGGAATAAACGGAGTGCAAACTGTGTGAATATTAATCTGCAAGTTTAGGGATGCAAAATGGCTATTTCTATATTATACTTGTGTCATCCTGTAGAAGAAGACTTGTTACTACATTCTCCTGTTCAGATGCAAAAACACTGATATCTGATGGCAATTTTTGCTGTTCTGTTTGCTAATAAGTGGAGAACTCTTTATTTTGCTTAAATCGGAAAGCAAAAACAAAAGCTTGTTCCATCCACACTGCATTCCGATAGCCAGCCAGTCAGTCTAGTTAGAAAGTTCAGAGAACTTAACTAGAAATATCCTCAGAAGAGAATTTCAGACAATGTCATCAGCCTTTGTACCATGTTGTCCATCCAGCAAAGCATCACTTGGAGTTTCAGAGGTGGACTGAGAGTTATGTTCTATGTAGTTGGCACTGATACTCCATGTTTATGCAGCTGTCTTTGGGCGCTTGTGAAGATTGAAGGATACAAAAAGAATGTAATTAAAGATAAGAGCTTTCTGTCCCCTTGAAGTAGGCCCAGGCAATGTCATGCAAGTATAACTTTTCATAGGTTGTTTTCAGGAATGCAAAAATGAGTTGTGCTTGCATGGTGCAAGTTACCGTCAGTGTGTGACTGTCTGTTCCAGAACTCTGACTCAGCAGCACCAGAATGTCTTGAATGTTTGTCCTGTAATTTCCATTCTTTTCCTCTTGCTTTAAATGGTCTTTGATGGCTATATTGATCGTTAAAGACTCATAGCGTAATGTATGTGGCTTCATGTTTGATAGGCTAGTAGCCAAGATACTAACGGATAAACCTTTTTAAGCCTAGCAATTCATGCCCCTGTCAGTGCCCATGGGCTAGAATGGCTTAGGTATATGCTTGTGCCTTAAGGTATCTACAAACATACGATGATCAAAATTCAGGTTACAGTTACCACCACTGTTTGTAGTTTTTGCAAGTCATGCTTTCCGCTCCTGTGTCATTATGTTCTTCATTAAGCAGTCGTGCTGCATTTTGGTTGCAGCCATCTACATGGGAGAGATGGTATGCATGCTTTTTCCATATATGTAGGAGAAAGTTTGGAAGGTTCGTATAGCATTGTTTAGCAGTAGTTTAATAGTTCTTTGATGCATGAGATTTAATCAGACCATCATAAATACTGTTTCCTAGATTGCAATTTTAAATTCGTCATTCAAGTATACAGCTAATCTAGTCTTAAACATGTTTAATGTATTTCATTGTTTAACCATAATTTATTCCAAAATCTAGGTATTAATTGTGGCTACACTTCCTGTACTTAACTGTTAGAGGGGAACAGTTTAAAATTAAAAGGAAATTCACCTGCCATAGTAAGTGAGTGGTTGATTTGGTGGATTGCGAACAATGTCAAGCATTTTACATTGGGGGTACAGCTTAGAGGTTCATGAAATGGTATATATGAGTACATGTTCGATGTGGGAGGGGGGGGGGTGGTAGAAAAAAATGTAATACCTTATATAGACATATTCAAAAACCTCCGAATCATGGCTTTAAATTTATTGTGGTTGATAAAGTGTCAAAAGATCCACAGGGTGTAATAGTAGAGAAACACCTGTTTAAAAGAAAATTATTTTGGCAGCTCAAGTTTAATGCCATGGAAACTCCTGGTTTGAAAGACAATGCTTGTGTATTATTTCTGTTTTAAAATTAAGATATCTTACAGTTTAAAACTGGAAGTCATTTTTAAGTTTTACATTTTATATTAAGATATTTGTATTTAAACTGTTAAACCAAGTATTTTAAAATGATTATTTTTGTTAGCTTTTTAGGTCAGGTGATAATTGTAGTTTATTGACCATTTGGGGAGTTTTTCCATACCTTTCAACTTTCTGGTTTAGCAGCCTGTGTTTCCGTGGGTTTGCACAGCGGTGCTCTGCTGAGGTAAACTATTACCGGTGCCAGAAAGTTTGCCCTTCAGTTTTTCCCTGAGAACATGCTTGTTTTATTCTTGCACTTCAATTAGCTTAATCGACTAGCACTTTAACAGGCTTTAGTAGCATTTATTGTAGCACACTTAGGTGCTATCAGCACTAGCTGTTCCTACTCAGTAACCGCACCAGTACTTATTAGTTATAACCACCTCTCCTGGTATGATTGTAGGGCAATTTCCTGTGCTTTCTCCTGCTAACCTGGTGCATTTGGGCATTCTGAGACAGTGTGGCAACTGTCTCATGTACACAGGCAGCCCTCTTCTCTTACCTCCCAACACTCATTCATGTGAGAGATGCACTTGTATCACCAAACTGGAAGCAGTGCACCCTCCAGCCAAGACTGGACTTAGTTGGTCAAGTGGAGAAAGTCATCACTTGCAACTCACTAAATGGAACACACAGCCCTCCAAAACATCAACCATCACAACTCGCACACAGAAACACAAACTATACACCCACCTTTGTGGAGGTTCTCAATAAAAATTTGCCCAAACACAGACTCCCAGAGACAGAAACACACTCAACCACCCTCCCAGAGACAGAAACACACTCAACCACCCTCCCAGAGACAGAAACACACTCAACCATCACAACTCGCACACAGAAACACAAACTATACACCCACCTTTGTGGAGGTTCTCAATAAAAATTTGCCCAAACACAGACTCCCAGAGACAGAAACACACTCAACCACCCTCCCAGAGACAGAAACACACTCAACCACCCTCCCAGAGACAGAAACACACTCAACCACCACAACACCAACCTCAGAACACATAGCTCACCACCACAATGTGCCCCTCAGCCTAAGCCCTTAAGGCAAAACACTTTGCCCAATGTACTAATACATAGGAGACTCAATTGTGAGGCACACTGATGTCCCACTCAGGTTGAATAAGGAGAAGGTGACAGTCCGTTGTCTATCAGGTGCCAAGATCTGCCACATAACACATGCACTCAGGTCACTCCACAACAAGTACAAATATGACTTAGTCATTGTCCATGTGGGTGTGAATGACCTGGGACGTACCTCCCTGGACTACATGAAAAGAGATGTGATGGAACTCTCAGATTATGTGGCCCAGGCAGGTATGACCCTAGCCCTGAGCAGTGTTCTACTGTCACCCAGAATACCACCACAGTACGAGTAGAAAATTATTGACTTCTACAATTGGCTAGGTTTCTGGTGTCATTTTAAGGGGATCTGTCTGCCTGGGCGACATGATCGACAAGACCTCGATGCTTTGCCAGAGATGGCCTGCATCTGTCACCCCCAGGATTCCGGCTACTGGCTAAGGCTCTTGCCACCCCCATATTGCCTTTTTTAGGCAGTGTTCCAAAGACCAAAATTCCACTGTAACAGCTGTAAACAAATGTAATCTGAGGATCATACTGCTCAGTGCTAGAAGTCTAAATCTCAAGATGCACTTGCTCGAAGCTCTCTTCAAAATGGAGAATGTCGACATCTGTGCTGTAATGGAGTTCTGGTTTAAAGAGGCAGAAAGCGCCCCTGCTCTCCCAGGCTACAACTCATTCCATACCTTTCGGCCCCATAATATGGCCGGAAGCTCCAAAGGTGGTGGTGTCTGCATATTCATAAAGGATGCACACATCTCTAGATGGTAGCCAAGCACAATGCATCAGAGACACTTCAAGTACAACTAACACAAGTCATAGCCTGCTATAGAACCCCAACCATGTCCTTAGACTCTCTCTCCAAGTTCCTAAGCACCCTGGAATCTATCAAAGTCGAACCCAATACTCCCATACTGGGTGACTTCAACTACCCTTCCATCAACTGGGATAACTATTCAAGTACCAATGTACAGGTCCAACCCTTCCTGGAATTTATCAAGTTCCAATGCCATGGGTCAACTCATTCTGACCCCACACTAGAGAAAGCAACATCCTCAACCTGGTTGTCACCAACATGGGAGACTGTTGCTTCACACCTATAGTCAATTCCTCCCTGGTTAAATCCGACCACAAACTGATCACCATGGAAATCTCCATCTCACTTATACCCCCCACTAAAGTGACCACCCTGAAAAACTTCTCCAAAGCTGACTTTGGACTCCTAAAAACAGAGATGGCTAACTTCTCGGCACCCATGCCAATGGAAAATAGCTGCATGACTGCTGAATCGTACACCAGTGCACTGTACAAGTGTACACACCTCTGTTAAAATGCCAGGTTTTTGTGATATAAAAAAATGAGACCATAATTTATTTATTTAGTTTACATTTGTTGACCGGGATAGTCTAACTGGATATATGTCAATTTTCAGTGGAGTCCCGGGGAGATGAGCTCCAAGAGATTACTATACTAAAAACATTCTGGTAACTAGTTGTTATACATATAAATACTACAAATTTCAACAGTTCAGAAGTTTGCACAGTTTATACAAAATCTTGTTTCAAGCATTAATAAGATATTTTAGACTTTATATACAAAAAGGCTTTACTAGTAACTAGTTGTTATACAGATACATACTTCAAGTTTCAACAGTTCAGAAATTATCACAGTTTATACAAATCTTGTTGCAAGCCTTAGGTAAGATATTTTATACTTTATATTCAGAAGACTTGAACTAGGTATGTTAAATTATCTCTATTAGTATAAGATGCATCTTTGTCAAGGATAGGCATTGATAGAGAAAGACACAGAGCAGGTATTAGGTCTGTAGTGTGGGTAAAAGAGATTAGTCTGGATTTGTATAGGGACATAACCAATGGGTTTTAAGATAGTTTCAGATTGTGCTTAAAAGGTGTAATAGAAGACAGTGATGTAAGTTCATGAGGGAGTTGGTTCCAATATTTTCCAACTGCATTAGAGAACAGACCTTCACCTGCCATATTGTTAGATTTCTATGTTGATACAAGTAGTTTATTAAATGAACGTAAAGTTTTAAGGTTTTTATATTGGGTATAAGTCATTTCAAAACTTTTCCCACCTTTAATGTGACCTATAACCTATACAATTCAGTTGAAAAACAAATCTGTTGGGGAAAAAATATAAAAAAAAAAAAAAAACGTACAATAAGCTGGTTGTGTAAGTGTGCACACCCTTAAACTAATGCTGTTTGAAGTACCTTTTGATTTAATTACAGCATTCAGTCTTCTTGGGTAGGAGTCTTTCAGCATGGCACATCTTGACTTGGCAATATTTGCCCACTCTTCCTTGCAAAAGCATTCCAAATCTGTCAGATTGAGAGGGCAACTCTTGTGCACAGCCCTCTTCAAGTTACCCCACAGATTTTTATTGGATTTAGGTCTGGGCCATTTTAAAATGTTCATTGTCTTCTGGTGAAGCCATTCTTTTGTTGATTTGGATGCATGCTTGGTGTCATTATTGCGTTGAAAGGTGAAATTCCTCTTCATCTTCATCTTTCTAGCAGATGCCTGAAAGTTTCGGACCTAAAAATTGACTGGTATTTGGAACTGTTCATAATTCACCTTGACTAAAGCCCCAGTTCTAGCTGAAGAAAAGCCATCCCAAAGCATGGGAAAGGTGTTTTTTTGGCGATGCAAAGTATTGTTTTTGCGCCAAACATGCCTTTTGGAATTGTGGCCAAACAAGTTCAACTTTGGTCTCGGACCGTAACACATTTTTCCCCACATGCTTTTGGGAGACTTGATGTATTGTTTTGCAAATTTCAGCTGGGCCTGGATGTTTTTCTGTGTAAGAAAAGACTTGCGTCTTGCAGCCCTACACCATAGTCCAGACCTATGGAGAATATGGGAGATTGTTGTCACATGTAGTACACAACCAGTACTTGCCAGAAATTCCTGCAGCTCCTTCAGTGTTGTCGTATGTCTCTCAGCAGCCTCCCTAACCAGTTTTCGTCTTGTCTTTTCATCAATTTTGGAGGGACATCCAGTTCTTTGCAACGTCACTGTTACATATTTTCTCCACTTTTTGATTATCTTCACTGTGTTCCATGGTATATCCAATGCAGTGGAAATGTTTTTGTACCTTTCTCCTCACCGATACCTTTCAACAATGAGATTCCATTGATGCTTTGTAAGCTCTCTGTGAACCATGGCTTTTGCTGTAGCAGGCAACTGAGTAAATGTCATGAAAATCCTACTAGGACAGCTGAACTTTATTTGGGGTTAATCAGAGTCTCTTTTTAATTGATGGCAGGTGTGTACCCAAGAAGACTGAATGTTGTAATTAAATCAAAAGATGTTTCAAGGTATTAGTTTAAGGGTGTGCAGACTTATGCAACCAGTTTATTGTACTTTTTTATTCTTTTTATATTTCCCCCTCCTAACAGGTTTGTTTTTCAATTGAATTGTACAGGTTATAGGTCACATTAAAGGTGGGAAACGTTTTGAAATGATTTATTGTGGTCTCATTGTTTTTATAGCGCAAAAACCTGGCATTTTAACAGAGGTGTGTACACTTTTTATATCCACTGTATCTCATGATGGACAGGGTAATGAACGTGAAATTTAACAGCCAGCCATTGACGATTCGAAAACTCCTGGCATCTCTAGTTCTCAGGGCATTGGGCTCAATAGCGGCAACTATAACCCTTCCTTCCCATGGCACATTTTCACATAAGGATATTACAATGACCACTGAACTGCCAAGGTCCAATCAGTTTGTCTCTTGTGCACCAGAAGTCTCTGCTTTGGTGGCTTCACTCCACAGAAGTTATTCAAGGACGCCCATTCGTTCTTCCTTCCCCATACCCCACGTTGACCACTGATGCCTCCCAGTTTGGGTGGGGGGAGCATTGTCTGGGTTTGGACAGTCCAAGGTATGTGGATGCCCCAGGAGACCACATTGCATATTAATGTACTCAAGATGAGAGTTCTTCTAGCGTTGCAAGAACTAGGCAGCTTTCTACCTGGGGGAACTATTGCAATCCAAATGGACAATACGCCAGTGGTTTGGTACATCAGCAAACCGGGAGGGACCAGGTCTTGCCATCTGTGTTGAGAAGCAGTGAGAGTGTGGCAGTGGGCGATTTCTACCAATTGCTTTCTGGTAGCAATGCACATTTGGGGGAGTCCAACATTTTAGCTGCCAAACTCAGCCGAGGGTTACTGATGCCTCCCATGTGGTCCCTGAATCAGTCAGTGGCAGACACTATCCTCCAGAAATGAGGTTGTCCTTGTTGCGATCTCTTTGTGTCCCCCTTCAGCAAATGCAGCAGGTATTTTGCCTTGATCCCTCCTTGGGGACAGTCCCCAGGGACGCTCTTGTCCATGTATACCTTTTCACCTCTACCATTGATCCCAAAGTTCCTATGGAAAGCTCTCAGGTTGTGAAGCAAAGTAATCCTCATTGCCTGAGTAAATTTGTCTGAATGTATTATTAGTAACGAAGAAAAAAATGTTTTACATAGGGGTTTGAAATTATTTATCCCAACATCTCTTCCCAGAATGTATGAGTTAAAGGGGGGAGTATTCAATTTTGTTCGCAAGTTAATTTAATTGGTTTCTATGGAAATCAAACAAAAAGTTTAGAAGCAGATGTGAACAATACAAATTTTGTAGAAGCTCCAAGTAATGAAGAGTTTTTTTTTTGTCTTGTAATTCTGACTTGGAATGCAATGCTTATAGTAATGTTGATACTAGTGGTGTTTCTTATAAAAGCAAATTTATGCCTCCTTTCAAGTGTGATAAAATTGAAATATTTCATCATATGTTAAATTATGCGATAGAGCAAGAGTGCAGTAAGTTTTTTAGAAGTGAAATTCAGTATATGACACACAAAGAACTGGTCACTTTAAACAATTAAAGGGAAAGAAATATGCGCAGATAAGGGGGGACAACTAGTAATACATTGCACACACTATGTAAATATGTGTTTATAGCATCTAGAAAATGACAAAATCTGTGATAAAGTAGGTTCATTAACTTATCAGGAGATGGTTAAGAACTATGAAGAATTAATACATAAAGGGGTTGGACTAAATAATTTTAGTCATGTAGTTGCTAAAAATAAGTTCTTAAATAAAAGCAGTGTGTTGGCTTTTTTGTGTGTCTAAAATACATAAAATCAAGGTTAACCCTCCAGGTCGTCCCATTGTATCTGCCTGCAATTATGTAACCCATACTTTGGGATGTTCTCTGCAACAATTTTTGTTAAAAAGGATGATACAATTACCTTCATATATCAAAGACGGTTTTGATTTTCTGGATAAATTAAAGAAAATAGTATGGCAGAAGAACATGTTTTTATAGTGATAGATGTTGTCAGCCTATACACTAGTATAAAACATAGTAGTGGCATAGAAGCTATAGAATTTTTTCCGGGGAAGAGCCCCAGTACACAGTATATTATAGAACTGACATTGTTCTGTTTGGAAAATAATATATTTGAATTTGATGGCTCTTTGTATCAACAGAAGTGTGGGACAGCTGTGGGGGCAGCTTTTGCCCCCACATATGCTAATTTATTTATGGGTCTCTATGAAAATTTGTGAGTACAAGAATGATTTTTTTTATAAAACATGTTGTTCATTTTTACAGATACATTGATTTGATTTTTGTTTACAAGGGGGATTGTGGAGAGGTGGAAAAGTTTGTTCAAGATCTGCTAGTGAACAGGTTTGAGATCAAGTTGGATGGGTTACAAAAAGGAAAGAGAGTAAATTATTTGGATAGGGCAAGAAGATGGTAAAATGGGACAACCAAGCTTTATGTTGCATGGAATTAGTTGTCACCCCCCCCCCTCGTCCCCCCCCCCAACAGACACACACACACACACACACACACACACACACACACACACACACACACACACACACACACACACTATTTCTTCAATTCCTTATGGGGAAATGGTCAGGGTTAAATGTTTATGCACTGACAGGAAGGAATGTGAGAAGGAAGTTCAAAATGCAGCTAACATGTTTATAGAAAGGGGCTATGTGCCAGAGAAAGTATGGTTGGGGTATAATAAAGTAATGAATAAAAACGTGAATAAAGCGCAGAACATAATGCAGAAAAAGAATGCAGAGGAAAAAGAAAGCGAGTTATATTTTGTGTCTTAAGTATACTAATTTTTCCAACATTTTAGAGAAAATAGTTTGGTAGTACTAGTCCTATATACAGAAAAAAAAATCCTGCCTAAAAAATGTTAAACTCTTTGCTTTTCATATAAAAGAGGCAGGAGTCTTAAGGACATGTTAGTACATGGAAAATGTGAGAGACCAAAAAATATAGAAAATATAATGAGATATGGAACTTTTCCATGTGATAATTGCACAGTATGCAAATACTTAGTTGATAGTTTTGAAAGCAATAACGGAAAAAAATTTTGATAGAAGAGGCAGCTTCACTTGAAATAGTGAAAGGATTGTATATAGTTTAAAATGTCCTTGTGGATTATTTTATATTGAGGAGAGCAAGAGGAGTTTTGCTGCAAGATTAAAAGAGCACATAAGGGACATCAAGAAGCAAAGATTTCAGAGTCTTATAGCTATGCACGTTAAGGAACACCATAATGGAGACCTACAGGGGTTGCAGGCAACTGTTTTGGAACAAGTAAATACTAGGTTTAGTGCTGATGAAAAAATTAAAGGAAGGAAGGAATATTTATTTTAAAATATGATAGTGTTTCCAAGAGGTTTGAATAGGGAATTCTCTTGGAAGCATTTAATATAAGAAGGTTAAAAAGAATATTAAAAGTTAACCTTTTTAGCTGGCTTTTTTAGTGAATTCTTAATTGGATGATTACTTAATTGATCAAATGCATGTATTTAAGTGTATGCTTACCAGCAGAAAGATGTACTCTGAAAAGGCTTTTCTGAAAGCTGAGGTGCCAGAGAAGTGTTGCTTGCTCTTAATGGTATAAGAGTTTGAAGTTTTGCTGTTAACGTTTACTGCAGAATTTTTTTATTCTTTTTTATTTTAATAAATCAATCTGTGTACTAAACTGAGTGAATTCATCTAGCCTGAAACTTGTGGTGTGAGGTTTGGTTTGATGTTCATCGTGTTTCACTGTTGCAGTCATCACTGTAGGTTCTTCCTGCCGGCAGGCAGCCCTCGGTCGGCCAGAATCCCAAAGTCTGGGTCCGGCGTTGGCTGTTCAGTCAGAGTGCCAGGAGTACAAAGCTGCCAACTGACGCTATGTTCTCCAGTCTTTCTTGCCGTGTGGTGGAAGCAGTTCGCAAGTGGCGGTCGGCTGACTCCTGATATTTTTCGTGCTTCATTCCTAAGACTTTCTTCTTTTTCTCAAAGCTAAGTACCCCGTTAGGAAAACTTTTTTTTCTTGCTCCAGTCCGATGTCAGAAAAAGTTAATAATTGTATTTCTTGTGGGAAGCAAATACCTCATAAGGATTTCCACTCTTAATGTATTCCTTGTTTAGGCCCTGACCACGACTTAGCTAGTTGTCAGTTTTGTGCTAGATTTAATCAACGTACTATTAAGCGGAGATACGATTTTGCTTTTCACTACTTTGGCAGGTGATTTAATTACAATATGTCATCGGACACGCTTCTGACTACCGGAGTTCACAAACGACGCAAGGATAAGGACAGGCCTCCGAGGTCCAAATCAGACGACGGTTTACAAGCAGAGCCAGCTGCGGGTTCGGCCGTCGTTAGTGAGGCACTTTCGCAGTCCCTGTTGTTGGTCATTTCAGAACCGCTTGCTGAAACAGACTCCCACGAGGAGCCAACTAGGCCTTTGAGTACTCCAGGTGCAGGACCTTCGGACAATGCTCCCTCGGATGGGTCTGGAGCTGCTGTGCAGGTACCGACTTCCGAGGGGGTTTTCAAGCCTACACATCTTCAGATAAAGGCAAAGACAAAGGCAAAGACTCCTCCTAAATCAAAGACTCAAGCCCAGGCCTCCTCTGATCCGGGACCCAAATCTCAAAAGCAAATGCTTAAAATGGCGGAGGACTTACTAAATATGATTAGGGGTTCACATCCCCCTCCAGACAAAAGGCCAAGACAAGAATTGGATTATGAATCCTCTGATCAGGCATCTATTTCTTCTGTGTCTTCCTCTGAACAGGAATATACTTTTCCCCCCTTATGAGGATTCTGATGCTGAGTAGTCCATTCCTTCAGCTTCTCCCCCTGAGGATTTTTCTTTTGGGGAAACTTTACATGACATGAGGGAACATTTTCACTGGGAAGGACAGGAGTACTCTGAATCTAAGAGAAGGCTTAGGGTTTTCCTTCTTCCCCAACACAGACCCCTGGCTATTCCTCCTATTTTGGATATTGTGGATGATGTCTTTTCTCAGGCTAATTTAACTCCTGACTCCTTTCCTCCAGCCCCTGTAAAGCCTGACAGATATTACAGGGTCCCTGACTCCCACCAGATTCTTTATAAAAATCCTACTGCTGATCCAGAAACCATTTCTCAGGGTCCTAAGGGTGTTAAGGCCGCCTCTGCGAAGAACCCTATTCCGTCAGATAAGGATTCTAGAGCCTTGGAAAGATGGGGCAAAAAAGTGTACACTTCTGCTACTTTATCTATTAGGGCTTTAAATTGTCAATTTCATATGCTAAAATATCAGCAATTCCTGCTGTCTGTTATGAAACAAAAGCTGGGTACCATTACTGCATGTGCAGATAATAAGGAATTACAGGATTTGATGCATGCTACTGAGCAGGTGGGGAAGCATGGCTTACACTGTGGTTTTGATGCCTTGGAGGCTTCATGCAGGGCGGCTGCCACTGGCACAGTCATTAGAAGGCATGCTTGGTTAAAGGAACAAAACTTGCCTGATCAAGTGAAAGCAAAGTTACTGGATGCTCCATGTTTTGTTTGGGTCTAAGGCTGAAGAGGTGATAAAGAAAATGGAGGATAAGGCAAAATCCATGCAAACGGTTAAGGATTTCTGACAAGTTCAGCCCCCAAGATTTAGCAGAAATTGGCCAACTAAAAATTGGTCTTTTCCCAGCTCGGACAGGCCTCAGAGGGGTAGATATAGGCGCACCAGAGGGAGGGCCCAAGCACAGACCTCATACAGACCTAGACAATGGAGTGCTTCCACCCCCAGGGGTGGAGAGGACAGACCTCCATCTTATAGGAAACAGGCTCAATGACTCACCCTGCATGGTTCCAGGAACCTCTCTCCTGGAAGCCCCTCTAGGAGGAAAACTCTCTCTCTTTCACCAAAATTGGACTTGCATAACCCAAGACAAGTGGGTTCTGGATGTAGTTTCAAGAGGTTACAAATTCCACTTTCATACCTTGCCAAGACCAAACGGATGGCCAGACCTACCAAAACACCAATGGGCAGAGGCATTAAACCAGGTGGGATCCCTCATGGCTATGAGGGCCATAGAACTGTTTCCACAATCAGAGATGGGGCAAGGCTTTTACTCAAGGCTCTTTCTAGTTCCCAGAAAACAAAATTCCTGGAGACCCATCCTGGATCTGTCAGTCTTAAATACTTTCCTGGAGATACCAAAGTTCAAGAGGCTTACTCTGCAGCAGCTCCTGCCAATGTTGAGCAAAAATGCATGGATGGTGACATTGGATTTAAAGGAGGCTTACCTACACATCCCTATCAGACAGGAGTGCAGAAAATACCTCAGGTTCAAGGCCAGCTCGAAACATTACCAATTCTCTGCGCTGCCCTTTGGTTTGTCTACTGCGCCCTGGGTCTTCAAGTGCCTGGCACCAGTAGTAGCTTACTGCAGACTCAAGGGAATTCAAATTTACCCTTATCTAGACGACTGCCTTATTCAAGCAGACAGTAAGGATGTCTTACTCCAGCACCTGGAATTTGTTCAAAATCTACTCAAGTACCTGGGATTCACTGTGAACATAAAGTCAAATCTGACACCCACACAACAGACAACTTTTCTGGGTGCTCTTCTAAACACAACAACCCAGATGGCATTCCTGACATCCGAAAAGCAACTTCAGCTGGCTTCAACTTTCAAAACCCTGGCATTAATGTCTCAGCTAACTGCAAGGAAATTCCTGCAGGCTCTGGGATACATGGCCTCCTGCATCCTTTTCATACCATATGCAAGACTGCATATGAGAAAAATACAATGGTACCTAAAAAGCGTATGGTCCCAGCATTGTCACAGTCTAGACACACAGATTGCTGTCTTACCTTGCCTGCAAAAGGAATTCCATTGGTGGACCATGGCATGTCTTCAAAACAAAGGGAAAGCCTTCAGTTTGCCTCCAGCCAACCAAGTGTTAACCACGGACGCCTCAGATTACGCATGGGGAGCCCACTTGCAGGGGAAAGGCCTGCAAGGTTTTTGGACAGAGTATCAGAAGCACCTACATAACAATTTAAAAGAGATGTTAGCTGTACAGAATGCCCTCTTGGCTTTCAGGGATCTTCTACAGCCAGGGCAACTACTGATATGGACAGACAACACCACAGTTATGTGGTACATAAACAAGCAAGGGGGTTCACACTCCTACCCCCTTTGCAGACTAGCCATGACTCTATGGAACACAGCTTTAGCTTGCAAAGTGGATCTACAAGCTCAGTTCCTGCCAGGGAAACAAAACTTTCTGGCAGACAGCCTGAGCAGGAACCTGTCAGACCCACACGAGTGGATGCTAGACACCCAAATATTCAAGATGATTATAGAAGCCTGGAGCTGCCCGTACATAGATCTATTTGCATCCCCCCTCAACCACCAGTTACAGATTTTTTGCACAAGGACATATCACAAACTAGCATGGAAAGTGGATGCTCTCTCATTCAGTTGGAGGAACCTCTCGGGGTATGCCTTTCCTCCTCTTCCTCTTCTTCCACGGTTGTTATTAAAGATAAAGCAGGACAAACCCAAGATGATTTTACTGGCCCCAAATTGGCCTCATCAATTTTGGTACTCAACACTGATGAATCTGTCCCAGGAGCCTCCTTGGATTTTAACTCAGATTCCAAATCTTTTGTCCCAGCAGCAGGGCCAGGTTCTGCACTCTCATATCAAAACTCTCAGACTGGCAGCCTGGCATATTCAGGGTCTATGATTAATCCTACCCTTCCCAAACAGGTCATGGATGTCATCTTAGAAGCCAGACGGCCTAGCACTAGAAAATCTTATGAAGGTAAATGGAAGAGATTTTGCACCTGGATGCATGCTCAGGATACAGATCCTCTCATTCCCAATATTCCATTGATTTTACATTACCTGACAGACATGGTACATAAGGGTTTATCCTTTTCCTCCATAAAAATACATGCCTCCGCTATCTCTGCACATTACAATACAGATACTCCGATCTTTTCACATCCACTTCTGAAACAATATCTCAGAGGAGCAAAGAATTTAAGGCCCCCTAGGACACCACTCATACCTGCCTGGGACCTCAACTATGTTCTGGAAAAACTTACTCTACCTCCTTTTGAGCCTGCTGCCACATCTGATATTAAAAATTTATCATGGAAGACAGCTATCCTACTGGCTTTGTCTTCAGCCAGGAGAGTCTCGGAGTTACAAGCACTCATGCTGTGGAACCTTATATTATTTTTCATCAAGCCCAGGTGTCTTTAAGGACTAATCCTACTTTCATGCCAAAAGTG
Source organism: Protopterus annectens (assembly GCF_019279795.1). Classification (NCBI taxonomy): domain Eukaryota; kingdom Metazoa; phylum Chordata; order Ceratodontiformes; family Protopteridae; genus Protopterus; species Protopterus annectens. The sequence goes on along the minus strand of NC_056728.1, from coordinate 688,198,730 downwards.
GTTTCTAAAGTGGCTTTAAACCAAACTATTCACCTGCCAACTTTTTTCCCTAATCCACAAAATAAGGGGGAGAGGATCTTGCATTCCTTGGACGTGCACAGGCAGCTTCGTTTTTACCTGGACAGAACCAAGGATATCGGGAAAACAGAACAACTGTTTGTTTCTTATGCAGCAAATTCCCAAGGCAAAGCTATTTCAAAACAGACCATTTCTAAATGGATTGCTCATGGAATCGGATTTTGTTACTCTCATCATGGAAAGCAAATCCCAGGAAAAATTAGGACTCATTCTACCAGAGCTGCTGCTACTTCAGCTGCCTTTCTCAGGGGAGTACCTACAAAGATATTTTGGAAGCTGCAACTTGGAGTTCAGTGCATACTTTCTCTAAGCACTATAATCTCCCTCTTTATTCTAAGTCTAGGGCAGGCTTTGCTTCTGCAGTCTTGCAGGGCCTTCTATCCGCCCCTTCTACTCTATAACCACCACCCTTTATCTCAGCTTTGGGATTCAACCCTACAGTGATGACTGCAACAGTGAAACACGATGAACATAGTACAGTTGTGTACACTTACCATAAATGTAGATGTTCGAGTGTCTTCACTGTTGCAGTCTGGGTTATCCACCATCCTGTCCCCTCTTATACTTTTATTAGTGTGGTTTCCTAATTCACCCTTCTTCTGAGGTGTCTTTGCTACAGGGTATGGGGTTTGTTGTATGTTACATTTTTGTTTTACTATTAGCCTTCACATTTGGGCACCTGACATCTGGGGCAAGAAAAACTGGAGAACATGGCGTCGGCTGGCAGCTTTGTACTCCTGGCGCTCTGACATCAGGGAGCATGACTGAACAGCTGACGCTGGACCCAGACTTTGGGATTCTGGCCGACCGAGGGTTGCCTGCCGGCAGGAAGAACCCTACAGTGATGACTGCAACAGTGAAGACACTCTAACATCTACATTTATGGTAAGTGTACACAACTGTACTTTCTACAATGTGGTGCCTTATTTAATCCTCATTGCCCCTTTTTGGCCTGGAAAAAGCTAGTTCACCTTCCTTTGGTCTCACCTGGTTTGCCCCAAAATGACATTGTATCCAAGTCCAGATCTGCATTCTCATCTATTGGGGCATCTACATCCAGACATTCAGGGCCTGAAATTATCTGCATGGTTTCTCCACTTCCAGTGATGCAAGATCTCTCAGGCCGTCTTCCCCATTCAAGAAATTTTTAATTTCATCTTGTAGGTCTTCCATATGCAAAGTTTAGAAGAGCAAATTGAAGAGATTTTCTTTTTGGGCCGAACAAAACAGCCCCGTAGGCAGTCGTGCTAGACTTTTTGGCTTCTCTTTTCAAGGTCGGTGCTAGTTTCTGCTGTCAGAGTTCATGTGGCTGCTATATCCAGTTTTAATGTGCGGTTTGATTCCTTATCTCTTGCTTCCTCTAAACTGTGTAAAGCTTTTCTCAGGGGTACTTTCTTGCTTCGACCACTGGTGAAAGATCCTACTCTGTGGAATTTAATTGTGATTCTATAAGCTTTGGTCCATCCTCCTTTCAAACCCTCAGCTATGGTGGATTTGAAAATTTTTTCCTGGAAGGCTCTTTTATTTATTTATTTATTTTTTTTGTAGCTATTACCTCAGCCAGAAGAGTGTCTGAACTCCAAGCCCCTTTGGCAAAATTTCCATATTTAATTTTCCACAAGGACAGAATGACCCTGCATACTAACCCTTTTTATCCACAGTGGCCTGATTATCAAAGTAAAGGGGAATACACTTTGCATTTGCTTGATGTACATAGACAGCTTCACTTTTATATACATAGACCCAAACCCTTCAGGAAGTCTGATCAGTTGTCTCCTTTTCGAATGCTAAGAGAGGTACAGCGGTTACCAAAGTTATGGTAGTGAGATGGTTGAAAGACTGTATTACCTTCGTTTACTCTTTCAAGTGTATGCCTTTACCAGGATTAATAAAGGTCCATTCTACAAGGTCTATGGCTACTATGGCTACGTCTCAAGCTTTATGGTCTAGAGTTTGTTGAAGACATTTGTGCTGCTGCTACTTGGTCAAATCCTCATACTTTCTTTACACATTACAAAGTGGACATCATATCCAGGAGAAGTGCTTTTTATTCTGCTGTACTCTGGAATAGCTTTTCTTGATGGCCATCTGGGATTATAGTAGCTGGGGACTCTGTCCCACAGGTTCATGAAATGAAGTGGACAACATCAGATAAAGAAGTTATGCTCTTACCGTAACATTCCATCTGTGTTGTCCATTTAATTTCCATTGATTCCCTCCCCCCATCCAGGTGGAATTTATAAGGAGTCTCTTCCTTTGGTTGGAATCCTGATGTTTTCTTTCTTTGTTATATATAGACCTGTTTGATCTGCTTGTTTTTTTTTTAGGATAGTCCAGTGTTTGTTAGCTGCTGTGCCTTTTTTGGCAAAATCTGTCTGAGGTATTTTGGGGGATCAGGGCATTATTGGTAGGGAGGAGGAGCTCAAGTCAGGAGTTTTGAGCTGGAAGAAGGTAGCTGGTTGGTTCTGAGCATCTGAACCATAACCCACAGGATACCGAAAATAAAGATGGACAACACAGAAGGAACGTTATGGTAAGAACATAACTTTTAGTTTCCTTTCCCTCCTTTAATCCCAGTGTTGGAAGATGTCTCTAGAAATTTTATAGCTCTCTGCTGTTCGAGGCTTTGCCTAAGAAAGAGTTTAAGAATTTTAGGGTGTGCTGTGCCTTGTCTGGCCTCCAAGCCCTCTTGGTTTGTGGACCCTGCTTAGGTTTCCCCAGTGTTGTTTACTAATAAGATCATCATGTCTTCTTTTATCCAGACCTTCAAGATTAGTTAGGCAAGTGGATGAAGTCTTGGAGGACAGAAGCCGGTGCAGTCCAGCATGATGGCTGTTAGTGCTGGACTTCCAGTGTTTTCTGTGGAAGTTTGTTGAGTTGCATGTACAGTTTTAGATGACTTTGCTGCATCATTGCCTGCAAAGCAGACGGTCTATGTTAAAGGAATTGTTTCATGCGTTTATCAGGTATCAAAACATGATTTTCGTGTTTCACTGTTGCAGTCCTGACTTGTGGAATTTCCTGCCATGTAAGCCCTTGGCCAGCCCAAGTACCAGAGTAAAAATCACCCTCCTCCTTAGGTTGGAAGACATCCTATCCGACATCAGTATGGCTGGGTGTTTAGGGAGCCAGCAAATGCCATGATCAGTGCCCGAAGCAGTATTTCAGTGTGTTGGTCAGTCTGCACCAGAGAGAAGTTGTCTGAAAGCAAAGTACCTCTCTGGGGAACCCTTTTTTTTTTTTTTGTGCGTGTGTCTTGCTTTAACCAATGTCAAATGGGGTTAACAGTTGTCACTGCTGTGATAAGCAAATCCCACACCAAGACTTCCATTCACTGTGTGTCACCTGTCTAGGTCCTGACCATAACGTTCCTAATTGTCATTTCTGCACCCATTTCAACTCTAGGACTATAGGGTGTGTAGGGCTGAGGTCTTGGCTAGGCATCTTAGTCTCCCATCTATTTCACATTGTCCAGTGGCATCCACCGGCTGTCCCGAGATTGAACTTCCTAAGCATAGGAAAGATGAGGTAAAAAGACCCGAGCTTTAGGGCCTCTGATGACAATAGGTCTATGTCTGCCAGTCTCCTATGGCTCATTATTGCTGAGGAAGGTGAGGCAATTTTGCAGCCCCCTTCTGTGACTGAGATGGTGGCGTAGGCCTCTGAAAAAGACCCATCTGGAGTCTGTTATGCCGTCGGGTCCCTCAACTTCTGTTCAGGTCTTGACTTTGTTTGTTGGTTGGGTCTGGGGTTGCTTGGCAGGCCTCTGCTTCTGATGAGCGATCTTTTTCTGGCGATCTCCCTTTGCGGCTTCAACTGGCATTGGGTCATTCTTTCATGAGAGACTGGCATCAGGCTTGAGGACGTACTTGGGCCCAAGGCTAGAGATACCTCTAAAAAGGGTTCTGTCTAAGGCCCTGTGCCTAGACCTACCAGCTCCCATGCATTGAGTTATCCACAAGACCTGGTAAGGTTAGCTGAAGATGTTATTTCTATAGTCAGAGCTAGGCAGCCCCCTTTGGAGTCTTCCCAGGGAAAAGGAAGAGGGATCCTACCCCTGAAGTTCTTTCTGAGCCTCCTGATTCTAATGAGGATTCTGACAGGAGGATTAAGAATCTGGCTTCATCTTCCTCTCCTGAGGACATCACTTTTGGGGAAACTGTACATGCCACGAGGAACATCCCCGGTGGGAGGCCCAGAAATGCCCACAATCTAAAAAGAGGGTTAGAGAGTTCCTTAACCAGCCAGAGCACAAATCTTTGGCTATTCCTTCTATGTTGGAGGTTATGGAGTCTTCTTTAAATCTAGATTCTCATCCTTCAGCCCCTTGAAAACCAGACTGGTTTTGCAGGGTGTCGGGCTTCCAAAAGTTACCTCCTCAAGAATCCTGCTGATCCAGGGGTTGTCACTCCAGGACCCAAAGGAGCAAGGGCCAGCTCCTTAAAAAAAGAAAAAAAAAAAAAAACCCTTTACCTACTGGCAAAGAAAGCAGGGGCCTTGATAGGTCTGGAAAAAATTTACACTTCTGCTACCCTAACCATGTAGGCCGTTGACTGTCAGTTTAATATGATCAAATACCAACAAATTATTTCAGATCAAATGAAGCAAAAGATATCTTCTCTGGAAGACAAGAACGTTTCCAAGGAATTGTTGGCCCTTTGCCATTCTAGCTCCCAAGTGGCTAGGCATTCTTCATACTGTGGCTATGATACTGTGGAGGCCTCCAGCCAAGCTGCAGTCTCTGGTTCTGTCATTGAAAGGAATGCTTGCCTTAGGGGAGCAGACCCTCCCAGACCATGTCTGTTCCAATCTTCTGGATGCACTCCTGTTTCAGCCAAAATCTGAGACTGTACTGAAAAAGATAGAAGATGGAGTAAAATCTGTGCAGGCTGTAAGACTGTCTACAAGTTCAGCCTCCTAGGGTTTAGTAGGAGTTTTCCCACTGAAGACTGGTTCTTTCCCTCTTGATCAAAAATTAGGCAAAGGAAAGATCTCAAAGGAAGCACCACTCATAAAGGCCCAGGCAGTGGTCTTCAGAAACTCCTAGGTAAGGGAAGTTGAGGCTACAGGGTCCTGGGTGTTCTTCCTGCCTGGCCTAGTTTCTGTCTTAGACCCTTGCTTTATTGTTCATCTGGGGGGTTCCTACCTTGTAGGGGGCAAGAAAATGATATCATGACGTCTGCTGGCTCCCTGTGTACCCAGGTGTACTGACATTGGATGGGACGTCTGCACGCCCAAGGAGGAGGGAGATGTTTACTCTGGTAGTTGGGCTGACCAAGGATTTGCATGGCAGGAAGGCCCACAAGTAAGGAATGCACTCAAACATCTGCATTTATTAGTGTACACAACTGGACTTTCCAAAAAGTGCCTTGGAGGAGGCTGATTCTATTTCTAGAAATGCGTTCTTGTCAGTGGTGATTAGGAGCTATGCTGGGCTACACTCCCAGAATTTTGCTGTTGAGTTAAAAAATGCGATTCTGAATGCTGCTCTTGAGTGTGATTGTATGTTTGGTACAGCAGCTAATTAGACCCTTAAACAGTGGGATCAGAAGCATAGATGGTTCAATTTGTGCCTTGGTCTTAGTTACGCTTAAATCTAGGCACTATCTCCAGCAAAAAAGAAATGTTCCTTTTGCTGGCACATCAACCAGGTGGCCAGATGCATGACATGCCCTACCGTCTCTCCAGCCCCAATCATTCAGGTCGCATTTCTGTGCCCTGCCCCCAACCCACCTTTAACTTATTTTTATTTAAAAAAAAAAAAAAAGTTGTTTATACCCTGCATGCCTGCATGGAGTGCTACAGCGCTTAAGTTTTATTTGAGGAGGGAGATGGACTCTAAACCGCCATGGAGCAAATGTGGAAACGGAGACTCATCAAATTGCTCTGGCAACCAGTAAATGAAATGAAATGAAAAAAAAAATGCCAGCGAAAAGTTTTCCACTCTTTAATTAAAAAAAAAAATTGTTCTGTGAACTTGGAACTTCATCAAAACGTATATCACCATGCATCAGTTCCTTTTAAAGCCTTGATTTTAAAGAAACGAGGCACAAAGTCATTCTACTTAGTATATAATAAGAATGGAATGATGAATTTATGCCTTATTTCTTTAAGTCGAGGCTTTAAAAAGTGCTGTGTGGTGATAATTTTTCCGATTAAGTTCCGGGTCCACGAAACAAAAGCACTTAATCTTTTTCTTATTAATTAGTAGAAAAGTTTTGCTGGCATTTTTTTCTTAATTTTATTTCATTTATTGGTTGTCAGAGCGATTTGATGTCTGTTTCCGTGTTTGCTCCACAACATTTTAGTGTTTGGTTATTGGTTACTTCAAGGCCATTCACTGCTTTTTGGTCTTGGTTCCTTAACAAAAAAAAAAAAAACTGTTGCAAACTCTTCACTAAAATGTCACAAGCAGTTGCTACAGTTTCGACCAGAGATCTGGGGACACAGGTTGACAATAACCTCTTCTTCAACTACCACATTGCCACTGTGGTCAGAAAGTCCTTCTGTGTGGCACATCTCATTACCAAGGGTTTTGCATCCAAGAAGAAAGAGGTCATCATCTCTCATGCTGGAGGGATAGGTTTATAACCCAGAGACTGCCCATGCCCTGGAATAGACTTCCCATACATGTCAAGCAGAGCACTTCACTGGCCCTCTTCAAGAGAAATCTTGATGAGTGGATGGGAAATGGAAAGTTCACCCCGGGGATCACTCCAGTGGCTCTACTTGATAGAGGCACAGGGAACTAACGTCTGGCGGCACGATGCTAGGGCACTTCTATATGCTAGGCTTCTAAAGGCTGCAGGGCCATTAGCCTAGTGCGCACCTATGAACATACGGAGCTCTACAGTACTCAGGTTTGACTGCAGATGCAAAAGCCAGTTTTGCATTGCAGCATTTGGGATGAGCTGATTGCACCCCCCTGACACTTTGCACCTGGGGCTGTTGCACCTCTCACCCCACCTTAGCTACCATACTGAACTGGGATGACATAAGTAAATAAATGCAAGGAAGTATCAAAAAAGTTTTATATTCCCCAGTTCTCTTCCTTTAAGCAAGATAATTTTTGTTTGCCTAACCAGCAGAAGTCCCAGCTGAACAAAATCCAAGGCAATAAAAGGAAACTGGGCAACAGCTCTGCCAAGGCTAATAAGATAGGATCTTTTCCAACATATGACTATGCTGAGGAACAGCACCCATCTTTATCAAGTCCACTGTTAGGTGACTTATGTCTCAACTTAGCTCTCAACAAGGTGGCCTGGCCTTCAGTGGTTTCCAATAATTAGGTGCAACTATTGTTGGCAGGTGTTTCATATGGAAATGAAAAGATCCTTCAGCCTCTGTTCAGAGAGGATCCCCCTCTCTCCTCTACTGGACCAGACTTTTATTCCTTCCTGTTCTCCACAAAATGCTGGACTCTGGTCCTAGAACTTGTCCCTTCTTAAGAAAGAATGAGAGAGCCAATCTCTGCTTAGCATAGAAGGCCATGTCAAACCCAGAGCTGTTGGACATGCTACACTTAAAGAAATCCCAATCCCTCAGAGCCACGCACTCCAGGGATCTAAACCTTGTCATCACAATGAACAAAACATGCTGGAGGGATAGGTTCCTGACCCAGAGACTCCCCAGACTCTGGAATAGACTACCCATACATGTCAAGTAGAGCGCCTCTTTGGCCCTTTTCAAAAGGAACCTTGATTGGATGGGAGATGGGAAATTCACCCCGGGGATCACGTCAGTTGCCCTGCTAGACAGGGGTCCAGGGAAGTAAATACTGTGGGAAGAAATAGCCAAGGAATTGTTATGGTTAGGCTTGTATAGGCCCTTGGGCCGATAGCCTCATTACCAACATATGAACCTAGTATTTTCTTACCTTTCTTTACTGAATGAATTTGTCAAGGTACTCAAGTTCAAGACGCTTATCCTGCAGACAATGTTTACACTGTTTCCAGACCACTGCTTCATGGTAACCCTGGTCTTGACTGATTCTTTAATTCATATTACCTTTTCTCATCACTTCAGGGGATGTCTGAGATTATCATTTTTCTGTATTGCCCTTTGGGCTATCCACCACAATGCGAGTTTCTACCAAATGCCTTGCTCCAGTAGTATTCCACTAACTCTGAGCTTTCACTTTTTTCTGTACTTGGAAAACGTACTGATCTGTGCAGTCTCTCTCCAGATGTGTGGAATTGTTAGAGAAGTATTACCCTGACTCTCCCATGTAGGGTTCGAGTTGAACTTCCTAAAGTCATGATGTGAAGTTGTTCAATCTCGCGTTCATTCTTCACTGATGGGTTCGGAGTTCATCCATCAGCTCCGACACAGCAGTTAGCAAGGCTCAAAGTTTACCAGTAGCTCAAGAGCAAAGCTCAAGGTTTACCAGTAGCTCGAGACCAAGCTCCTTATCCCATGATGCACTGCTGGAATTACCTCTGATCTAGTTTGCCGTGGCACTGATCTCAGTGGTTCCAATTCGCTCGAGCCTTTTTTGATGTAAAATTCACTTTTCGCAAGTTATTTCATACCCTTTTTTTTCTAATTCTAGTTGCATTAGTTGTATATTAGCTCCTGTAGTTTCTGTTTGACTTTTTTCCCTTGGTGCTTTTTTTTTAGTATAGTTGTAGTGGCCTCGTGTTGGGCCTAGTTAGTGTGTGTCTTTGTTACTGTAGTTATTACATTGATAGCATAGATAGTGTGCAGTTATATATATTTACATAGCGTTGGCCCCTTTTTTTCTCAGGGCCGTTGTTTAGAGTGTTTTATATTTAGGCGTGTTAACTTGAGCCCAAGTGCAGTTGTGACATAACTTTTAGGCTGTATTTAGGCTGTGTGGTTTGTTTACTGAGTTTAGCCTAAAGTTTTTCTTGATATGTCTGAGGAAACAAGCACCCAAAGTCTGGATTCAAGAAATGTCCAGACTGTGGGCAAAAGACGTCTTACTCATGGGCACGTTCAGTGCATTTATTGTTTAGGTGCGGTGCATTTGCAGAAGTCCTGCAGTATTTGCTATCCCTTTTCTTCAAGGGTTCTTTTAGAGAGGAAAAGGAAATTGTGGATTGAGGTTTGCTGAAGCATCCTTTTGCTGAAGCTTTGACTGACCAGGATGGGGATAGCAAGTCCTCTAAATCCTCAGCAGACTCCAAGGCATCTAAATACTCGAAAAAGTCAAAGAAAATGGAGGATTCCGGGACTTCGGTTCCACAGTCCTCTGAGCAGAGTGTCTCTTCATTTCGGAGCTGGTCTCTTGAGAGACCAGTATCTCCACTCCTTAAATCTGCACCTTTGGTGCACTCCTGTAGGTCTTCTGTCAGCCTCTCGGATTTGGATATGGACCGATTGGTGCAGAAGCTCTTACGGGCACCAGGCCTTGTGAATTTGTTGCCAGCTCCGTCCCGAGCGTTGGAATCGAAGACCACCACCGCGGATTTGACTGCTGCTCCTCTGAGCCGTACTGGATCTTTGGAGCTGGAGGAGGCCGACCTGCTGATCGTGGAGCCGAGACCTGCTCTGGTGTCATCGGTTCCATCTACTCAGACGTCCTAATCGCCGACCGGGGATTCTAGGGGCCGACACTTTACTGTTGGGTCTGGGGAGGATAGTCGCACCGACTTGTTGATGCCCAGTTTTCCTCTCGGGGCCTCTGCTCAGATGAGCTCGGCTTCTACCTCCAGCTTGGAGCCCATGGCCTCTGTGTGGGAGGGGCTGGCAGTTCCTTTGGGTCCATCGACTCCTTCTCATCGGAGCCATGATGCTTTCAAAGCCATGAGCAGAGCCTTGTCCCCAAAGACATCCTCGACACCATGTCTGGCCTCTTCTTCGCCCAAAGTGCCTTTGTCCAGGCCAAGCGTAGAGATCCTGAGCCTCCGGTAGCCCCACAGGGTGCCCCTTTCTCTTCTGAGACCTCTCCAGAGGCTCCCACTGAGGAGGTCCCTAGGAAGAGATTGTGTAAGAGGAGACACTTGGAGTCCCCACAGGAGTCATTGACATCTGACACTGACTTGGATGAGTCTGAAGGGTCCCCACGATCCCCCTCTGAGGATATTTCCTTTGCGGAGATACTCGAGATCTTTAGGCAGAGGGGTGATTAGCAGTCCAAAAGCCCTCCTGAGGACGAGTCAGCTCTCCTGAAGGCTTTCTGGTCTCAACCTTCCACCTCTTGGGTGTCTCCGCCCTTCGATGAGCTCATGCAGCTGGCCTCTTGGAGGGTGTTGAACCTGTCCCTTGGAGGCCTAACAAGTTCATTTCTGCCCCCGTAGATCAAGCCTTTTTGTTCAATAGAGTCCCTGTTGATGCCATGGTGGTGGCGGCGGCTACCAAGAAGGAAATGTCTGAGACTTCCTTGTCGATCCATCCTCCTAACAGTCCAGGATCATGGATCGATATGGGAAATGCACGTTTAGTTCAGCAACTTTTTACACTCCGATCCCTGAACTATTTGACCCATTTCACCAGACTGCAAAGAGATCTCCTTAAGGAGTTGGGAGATGCTCTTCAGGGTACTGTAGCTGCGGGGGCTTCCAACAAAGTTGCTGCCCAGCTTGCTACCCTAAATTCCATTGTGAACTCGTCCATGCGTCTCATATCATATGCAGCCAATGGGACGAGTAGGGCAGCGGGTACAGGAGTTGCTCTAAGAAGACATTCCTGGATGCGATTGTGTTCCTTCGCGGAGCCCTTTAAGTCTTCATTTGTCAACACCCCTTTTGATGGCTCCGCTCTTTTTGGTCCCAAAGTGAAGGAAACTCTCACCAGGTATGAGCAGGAGGGAAAGACTCTGTCTGCCGGAGTCTGTTTTTCCACCCCTACTCGGCCTTACCCCAAAGGCCAATGGGGAGGGAAAATGTGGTTCTGAAAAGCCCAAGGAGCCTTTTCAGGATACACGTGGTCAACCCCTCTCTAGGGGCAGAGGAGGAGGTAACAATGGAAGACACTGCCCTTGCGGCAGAGGGGCACGCAACACCAGGGTGACAGAGATCACTTCTCTGGTCAACCCTATCAGCACTCCTGAAAAGAGACCCGACTGTCCTGCTCTGGAGGCAGTGGGGGGTCACTTATCCTTGTACCCAGATGCCTGGCAAGATGCAACAAATGACACCTGGGTACAAAGTATTATTTCAAGAGGGTATTTCATACCGTTCTCCACTCCACCCACACCCCCAAGGAGAATACCGGACATTCCACACAGTTACAGGGAGCAGGTAACTATAGAGGTCCGCAAGTTGCTAGAAAGTCATCCAACCAGTCCCAGCAGACCAAATAGGATCCGGAACTTACTCAAGATTCTTTTTGGTTCCAAAGAAAACAGGGGACTGGAGACCTATTTTGTACCTCGGCAGACTCGACCAACTTGTGAAGAAAGAGACGTTCCGGATGGTCACGCTACAGTCTATACTTCCCTTTTTAGGGAGAGACAATTGGATGTGCTCGATAGAACTCAGGGATGCATATTACCACATAAAAATGGCCAGGCCATCCAGAGATCATCTGCATTTCTGGCCGAGAGCCAGTCATTATCAATTTCGAGCCCTGCCCTTTGGTCTCACTACAGCCACCAAATGCATGGCAGTGGTCACTGCTCATCTGAGGTGTCTAGGATTCCAGTCGTTTCCGTACCTAGACGATTGGCTCCTTACCTCCACCACCAGGCATCATCTGATTAAAGCAAGGAAGTACACTCTGACACTCTGCCATCATTTAGGCATTACAGTCAACTCAGAAAAATCTGCCTTGTCGCCATTGCAGCATATTGCCTTTATAGGGGCAGAGTTAGACACTTCAACCACCACTCTACGACTACCAATTGAGAGGGTCTTTCTTCTTTGCCAGCATGTCAGTTCATTAGTGTCGAAGGACAGAGCACCAGCCGCAGAAGTCTTAAAAGTGTTGGGTTTGATGGCTGCAGCGATCTTGGCCATACCATTAGCAAGGATGCATATGCGGATTCTTCAATGGCTGCTGTTCACTCAATGGTCCTATCAGGAACTTCCAAATCATATGATTTTAATTACAAACCCTTGCAAGAGAGATCTCCAGTGGTGGTTGACGTCTCTTCATATAACCATAGGACGCCCCTTTGTACTACCCCCTCCAGTAGCCGCTATGGGTGGAGGGACGCTTCCTTGATAGGGTGGGGGGGGGGGGGGGGAATTTCAGGTAAAGATTGCCCAAGGCACATGGACGGACCAAGAGTCACATCTGCATATCAATGTTCTGGAGATGAGAGCAGTACTTCTAGCGTTGCAGTACTTTCAGGACTCTCTTCCTGTAGAATGATTGCAATTTAGAAAGACAACATGTTAGTAGTCTGGTACTTGAACAAGCAAGGTGGGACCAAGTCTTACCCCCTTTACCAAGAAGCCCTCAGAGTTTGGCAGTGGGCTGCCTCCTCCCAGCACTTTCTGTTGACAATGCACATCCCGGGGAGATTCAACGTGATAGCAGACAGACTGAGCAGAGCAATTTTGTTACTGCACAAGTGGTCCCTCAAACAAGAGATTGCGGTCAGGATTTTCTGCAAATGGGGCCAGCCTTGCTGCAATCTTTTTGCCAGTCACATCAACAGGAAATGCAGAAGCTACTTTGTCCTGATTTCCCCCTCCCGGTGAACCGCCGAGAGACATGCTCGTACACGATTGGCCCCCGGGTCTCATCTATGCATTCCCTCCAATCCCTCTAATAGCCAGACTTCTGCAGTGTCGCTGGGAAGGACCATCATTCTTATAGCTCCTCATTGGCCTCTGCAGATTTGGTTCCCATGTCTTCATCATCTATTGGAGGATTCATGGATTCTGGACCCAGTTCTGGACCTTCTGACACATCCTAGGGGGGCCTCCATCCTTCATTGCAGTTACTGAAGCTCACAGCTTGGCTGCTCCAGTTCCCCTCATAGCCAGGCTTCATGACCTTTCTGAGACCAGGCAGATCCTCTTGTCTTCCCGTAAGCCATCCACCAGAAGATTATATCTTAGAAAGTGGAAGAGATTTTCCATATGGGCCTCTAAGCAGAACATTGATCCTTATCAAGCCCCTTTGATGTCCATTTTAGAATTCTTTACTATGATCTGTAATCAAGGAGCTGCAGCTGCTACAGTTCGGGTCCAGTTGGTTGCTATATCTAACTTTCATCTCTGAGTGGACGGGCTAAACATAATGTCCCACAAATTGACCAAGGCCTTTTTTCAAAGGAACCTTCACATGAGGCCTCCAGTGAAAACTCCTTATTCTCCTTGGAATCTAAACTTTATGCTGTCTCATATAATTTTACCCTCGTTTGAACCAGCATCATCTTGTGACCTCAAATTCTTATCCTGGAAAACCATATTTCTGGTGGCTATTACTTCCGCCCGCAGTGAGTCAGAACTTCAGGCCTGATCTATCAGCCCTCCTTATTTTATTTTTCATGCTGATAAGCGTATCACTTAGGACAAACCACTCCTTTTTGCCCAAAGTTTGTTCGGAATCTAATATCAACCAAGTCATTGAGTTGCCAGTCTTCTTCCCTAACCATTCCAATAACATAGAGTATATGCTGCACAAACCTGACGTTCACAGACAGCTCATATATTATTTGGACAGAACAAAAGATATCAGAAAATCAGACCAGCTCTTTGTATCATTCTCTGAAGCCAGAAAAGGTAGACCAGTGGCTAAAGCAACGCTTTCAAAATGGCTTTGTGATTGTATTACCTTTGTTTATTCAACTGCTAATATGCCCTTATTGCACAAGATTAAAGCTCATTCTACCAGAGCATTCTCTACATCTTCTACATTCTAAGCCAAATTGCCCCTTGATAACGTTTGTGCTGCAGCCAACTTGGTCTAAGCTTCATACCTTTATCACGCATTTTAAGTTGATAAGGCCTCCAGGGACAGGGCTTCCTTTGGGTCTGCGGTCCTGAAGAATGTACTCTCGTGAGCCACCCGAGATTGAGGGTGCTAGGGACGCTACCCAACAGTGAAGAATGAACGGTGAGATTGAACAACACATTAAGAAGTTATGTACTCACCATAACTCTCCATGTGAGTTCCATCTCGCCTTCATTCTTGCGTCCCTCCCTCCATCCCCCACCTGGCTGATAGTTGACCTAGAGACTGGTCTCATCCTTGGTATTCAATCCTCCTTCCTCTCTGTGGGGGGGTAGTTCTCTTACATGGATATGGTACACGCAGCAAACAAGATCTGAGGTAATTCCAGCAGTGCATCATGGGATAAGGGGCTTGGTCTCGAGCTACTGGTAAACCTTGAGCTTTGCTAATGGCCGTGTCGGAGCAGATGGATCGGCTCTGAACCCATCAGTGAAGAATGAAGGCAAGATGGAACAACTCACATGGAACTTTATGGTGAGTACATAACTTCTTATTTGACACCCACACAAGGACTCTTCTTTCTGGGGTGCTTAATAGATTTCAGCAAGAGTCTGGCTTTTCTGTCTGAAGAAAAGGTCCCACCATACTAGAAATGATGCCTCTGCTTCTGAATTTCTAGTAGTTTTTGGACTAATGACATTCATTATTCTCATTTTACTACTGGGACTGTCTTAACTTCAGATGTACCACTGAAATTTTTCTCATGTTGTGTGACACAGCACCTTCATTCCTTGAAATCCCAGCTGCTGGTACTGCCCTTCTTCAGATGAGTATTACATTGTTGTAGAAAATAGCTGAGTATCTATCCAGAGCTTCCTTTTCTCCCCTTTGATGTCAGTACAGTCTATCTGGACAGATTCATCCCCACTGACACAGTTCCCCAAGTGAAATCTGATTAAAGTGCTAGCCACTTGGGGGGGGGGGGAGGGTCTAAGAATGCACGGAAGCTCATTAACATCTGAGAGAGCAATTGTTAATTTAAACATTTCCATTATAAAACATATATTTAATATTTCATGTATTTTATTTTGTTTATTTGAAAATAATCCTGACATGTTTTTACACTTTTATAAGAGTACATAATGTGTTTAATGATTTGGATTAAGTTTTAATGATTGTATTTAAGGCAAATATGTTTTTAAAAGTGGGAGGGGTAATATTTTATTGATGTTCATTTTATTGGTTGAATACATGCTGCTGGTTGTATTTAAACTACATTCATACACTTTTAATTGTTCTGAAGAAGCCCGACAGTGGTTGGATGAAAGCGCTTAACATTTGTATTGAATTTTGCACTGTGTTATACAGACTAATTCTTGAATAAAATCTTTGCTGTAGCTGTTTGGACTCTGGGTCGTCATTTGATGTTTAACAAAACCACAGTGATGTGGTACCTCAACTAGCTAGTGTGGTTATGAAGTTACCCCTGGTGCTGATTGGCAATGATAACCTGGCAGCAGGCTTCTCAGTATTCTCTGTCTCTTCAGGGATTGCACATCCCATCAGAGCAGAGCATTGTGGCAGAAAGATGGAGCAGATCCTGGGATGACCCACATGAGTGGAAGCTCAAGGGAGTGGTGTTCTAGGATCTAATCCAGATGTGGGGAATGCCTCAAATGTATCTGTCGTCTTTCAAAACAGGCAACTGGAGAAATTCTGTTCCATATATCCTTGCAACCATATTTGGAATATGCACATTCTCGCTCCCTTGGATGAAAGTGTTCCTGTGTACGTGTCCACCTTCTCCATTGATTCACAAGGTACTCTGTAAGAGAAATGTCCGAGATCAATGTGGTGATCCCCTTGTTCCAGCAAATCTTGGATCTCCCTTTATTGGACAAGGGCAGTTACTACAGACTTCCTCCCACACTGAATCTGATCACATAGTTTCGGGTGTGACTGGTGCATCCTGTTTGTATAAACTTATTTTGACAAACCTGGATGATTTAACCTTGACTCTGTTTAGGCTGTTGTGTCATGAGGATGTGCAGCAGGTGTCAAAGGAGGTCAGAAAATCTGCTTTTAGAAGAACTTGTGTACAAATGGATGATTTTCTAAGTAGTGCCTAAGTGGAAAACTTAGGGTCCATTGTGGTTAGTATCAGTCTTGTCTTGAAATTTTGTTGTGAGCTACTTCAGAATGGATTAGTGTATATGTCAGTTAGGGGCATTTTGTAGTTAACTCTGTCTGCCATGGATCCTGCTCTTCCCTTCCTCTTTTTGCTGTAAAAAGTTAATCAAAGGAGTATTGCAGTTGAGACCCCCTCATAAGCAAATTCCTCCTCCGTGGGACCTCGGCATGTGGATTGCATTCTGGTTTTACTTTGTTGCACTCACCATGGTGAGGCAAATCGAGTTAAGGTAAAGTCCATTTTCACCAGGGCCTTTTCCTTATCGATGACATTTTGCATTTTGGAAAGGAGTGGACTCAGAATTATTCTGGAGGCAGCAATCTTGGCCCTCTGTCCTTACCTTCGTGAAGCACTGCAAATTGGATGCTTTTCCAGCTCCAGTACAGACTTCCCGAGTATCATTCTCCAAGTGCTCCTTGACCCTTAACCTTACTCCTCCCATGTTGGTAAGCTTTGTGACTCTATCCATATGCCAGTAAGATAGTGTGTTTGTTGAACATAGTACAGTTTTGTACAAGTTCCACTTACTTGAAACAGTCTATGTTTGAAGAACATACTGCCTTCTTGGTTGTACCCCTCTCATCATTCTTGTTTTGCTAGGTATATATAGTTGGTGGTTGAAGTTGTTTTGTTCAACGTTTTTTGATTTGTGTGGTGTGTGGTTTGGTGTGGTGTGTGGTTTGGTTTGGTGTGGTGTGTGGGGTTTGGTGTGGTGGTTGGTGTGTGTGGCTTTTGGTATGGAATAGTGGGGGTTTGCAAAGCTTGTGCTGTCATCTGCTTTTCGTGTTGAACCACAAAAAATGAAATGGTCCTGTCTGAGAATGTGAAGTGCAGTCCTGTTGCTGCAAGGTGATTGACCCTTCTTATTCACAGACAGGCAGTCTGAGGAGTTTTTGAGCTTTGACAGACTGTCCGAGAGAGGGTAGAAAGGTACTTGTACCCATATTGCCAGTAAGGCACTGTGTTCTATGAACATTTACTTTTATAAGTAAGTGGGACTGCGCAACTCTACTTTCCATGGCTTTGTACATGATGCTGGTCAGACTGATGGGTCTGTAATTGCCTGGGTCTCTGCAAGATTCTTCTTTATGCAGGGGAATGCCTGTAGCTGTTCTCCATTCTCTCTCTATACAAAACTTTGGAGGCTGAGGTTGAATGGTGGTGGAGTGTGGGATGGTTGCCAAATTGTCTTCTATTCTATTTAAGATGCATCTATGGATATTGTCAGGACCTATTGGTGCAGTATTTTTAGGTTTTAATAGCAATTTCAGGACTTGGTCTTGTGTGACAGCTAGAGGCAAATCTGTTTCAGATCTATCTTGTGGGATAGATGGAGGGGAGAGAGAGAGATGGATAAAGTTTGATATGAGATTAGAGACAGAATTAAAAAAGGCCTTGTGATAGTCTTTCGTTTGGGTGGCTATTTTGGCCTTAAAATGTGGATTTTATTAAACTCCTGAGTTTCTCTCTGATGAACTCACTCATTCTGATAGTTACTCTTCTTTTGGTCCATAGGTGACATAGGGGTTTATTCCCAGTTTATTTATTTTTTCTACTATGTCTGAGTGGGAAATCTTATTGGAAAAATCTACTTTGTATAAATTGTTCTATATTTTCTAAGCTGTATAACTTACTAATATGAATTGTGTTGGTAATCCTTTAAATAACTTGGGGATTTCAATTAGCCAAGTGTTACAGCAGTTGGCAATTCATCCATATATCTTTCTGAAGTATGCAGAAAGGACTGGTGTTCTAATATTTTCTTTTTGTTCCTCTGTATGCAACATTTTATTCTACATTCATACCATCTGATTGCATCCTTTACTGTAATACCGTTTTATACTGCTTGTAATGGAAGAATGAATTAACCTCACCACTCCATGCGTTGTTTGATCTTGTTGAACTGTATTTGGTGGTCAGTAATTGTTTTGTATCCCATGATTCAGTTATAAGAATAACCTGAAGCCCATTTTTTATTCACTGTATTACGTGTGTTCACATATAAACACTTTATAACGATCAGATTTTACATTTCCACCTTTACCTCTTTTTCCAGATTTGGCATTTCTTTAAAAAAAAAAAACAGAGGTTTTCATACTATTTTTAAGATTTTGGTAAGGAAGAGGTTACCTTTTTTGTTACCAAGATGCATCAACTTTCTTGCCAACGTATCATAATCTAAGAACATTTCCTTACAAAGTGTAAATACCATGAAACTCTTCATGTAAGCTTGCCTCCTTAACCAAATGTTAAAGATCTCTGCCTCCTGCTAAAGCATAGCTAGTAAGCACTGGGGATGGGGCATGTCATAGAAAGCTATTTTTACCCTTTTTTTGCCAAACACATTTTTGTTTCTGAATTTTTCTTGTAATCTAAAGGAATGCAATTTAAGTCATTTACCCCTGCCATTATTGATATCATTGTATACTTAAATTTATCACAGAGTAACTTTGAACATGTATTTGGGATTTCTACCCGACTGATTTTTTGTAATCATGTCACCATAATAAATTATTTATCGAATTTAAGGTTTTGCTTGCTGTTTTAGTTTTGAATCGCCTAAAAATGTATATTCTTTCCTTCCAATCCATTATCATTCTTTTTACTTTGACTATGTTCATTAATGTTTAAATGTGCAAGGTTTGAATTTTCATCTTTTCTTTTAGTAATTGTATCTCATTTTTTTTCTTATAAACAGCATTATTTTCCTCCCTTTCTCTCTCTCATTTTTTTCCCCCCCGTCATCTTCAATTTGTTGTGCAGGTACACTGCCAGTGTTTGTTTCTACAATCTCATTCAAAGTCTATTTGCTAAGCAGTGTTTATTTCTGATTATTTGCCTGGTGGCTTTAAATGTACAGACACCCTTTGGAGACTGCTATTTTACAAGTCCTGATGGTATCTAAACTGCTGACCCCAATTAATATGCAGTGCATGGAGCACCCAGATTTATGCTGAAAATAAAAAACAAAAAATAAGGCCAAATTATATTCTGATTCATTGCTGCTATAGTGCAAGACCCGACTTTGAGAACATATGCAGTAGTGCTTAATTGCTAAGCAGCCCCTAATAGCTGTTAACATCGTATCTAAACTAAAAGCAGGCAGCTTTGACCAGTAAACAGCAACAGTAGGGCATGAAACAGCTTTGTTTCAACTCCTGTTTCTGTCTGCTGAAGAACACAAAGTATTTTGAATTAAATTTTCCCTTGTGCAGGGAATACGTAAGACGTTAACCACTCCCCCACTGCTTTACCAGCTTTCAAAGCCTTAAAAACACATCATGCTTTGTTAAATCTTACCTTTGATTAATTTTTAATACATAGAGATAACAAATCTCCATGCACTATGAATGATGAGTGGGTTGGCGATCATAACCACTTTATTATGCATTTCTCTGCGTGGATGCCGAGATTTGCCTCTTGAGCTTTGCTGTCTGTTAATTTCAAGGCATCCATAAATTGAACATGTAATAAAGTGGTTGTGGTCACTGACCCGCCCATAATCCTCTTTCAATGGCAGGCAGTATGGTTATTTGATCCACAGCTCTGCCCAGGTAGTAAAATAGTTGTGTCTTTTGGCTTTTCCCGGTTGTTATGATATACGATTGGTCATAAGAGCATATGGAAATGAGTACTATTGCCATGGGCTGTGACCATTACTAGCAGTAACCAAAGAATGTTTACACTGAAAAACTGCAGGGTAGCAGTATAATCACTCACTCCCCCAAGATTCACCTATCGCACTCCTATCTTGGTGCCTCTCTGGGAGGGTATAGCCAAGCATTTGCCATATTCACTGTGGTGTACAATTTTGTTAAAATTTAATTTTATTCGACTTGATGTGATATAGTCAAAATGTATAAAAAAATGTGTCCGTTACACTGGTTATATTTAACAGGTTTTAGAGCTGGATAAGCAAACTTAAAAAAAAAAAAAAAAGCCAAGTAAACCATTAGGAAGCTCAAACATGAGTATGAACTTAAAATAGCCAGCAAATTCAAAAATAACTGCAAATCTTCCTGACATAGTTAACATCCCAGAATGTTTGTTTGGAAGTAGTCTGCAGTACTACTACACGTCATACCTCTCAGCTGTACAGATGTTTGCAGAATGTCCACATTTGTGGTTAATTTTTCGTCCTTTTTTCATAAATTTGTGTTTTTCTTGCAAATCAGTGTTAAATCATTAAAGATTAAAATTAGAAAATAATGATGGACATTTGAGTGTCAGACTTCATAACATTCAGAAAATGTATGCTAATGCAAGACCTGTTATTCCATCAACTTTCTAAGTTTGTAAGAGCAGTATTTAAAATTGTCCATATTTGTCTCACTTTTAAGTATGGCTTTGTCCAGATTTCTTGCTTTGAGAGTTTGAGCGGTATGACTACACTATCTTATCCAAAAGAAATGGCTAATATCCTAGCTAACAAGTTTAGTGAAAAACTTTCTCCACCCACAATTCTACAGTTTCAGCTACCTCCTTAATTGCTATGGAACAAGTTCTCTCAGCGCTGTCAAGAACCAAGAATAATTCATCCACAGGCCTTGATAACATACTTGGTTACCAGATTATCAGTGCCAAATAGGGCATTTCTTTACTCTTACTCATACCTTTCAACCTCTTAGAGCAAGAAATCTGGAGGAAACCATACAAATGGAGGGACAAAGGCCTAAAAAATAAGGACAATTTCTAAGTTTGTAAGCAGTATATTTAAAAAGTTGATAGAGTAAAAGGTTTTGCATTAGCATGCATTTTCTGAAGGATATGAAGTGTAAAACTGGAATGTCTGTCATTATTTTCTGAATTAAATTCTCAATTATCCAGTGATTTGCCAGAAAACTAAACTTTTATGAGGAACAGACAAAAAAATATGTAAGGCAAAAATCTGGAGAGTTGAGAGGTATGCTCATACTTAACCTCTGATCTAGACCTCTCTCCATCGGTTACATTCTTGAGGCCTGGAGAATGGCTGTTGGAATGCCATTATACAAGGGTGGCTTAACCATTAACCCTTATAACTGGAGACTCCTTACTCTTACTAGCTTCGTTGGAGTATATTCCCTCAGACTTCATTAAAATCTGGACATTGAAAATCTGTAATCTCTGGATCCTCATCAATTTAGCTTTGTCCAAGGAAGGTTCTACCTCCTTAGCCTCATTAATGTCTTTGAAAAATTAACCGAAGAAGTGGATAGAAATCCTTTCATTAAATAATTTTCAAATCACTTCCTCAAAAAACGCCAATATAGTCAGTCTAAACTTATAGGAGACACTGTTGTTGAAAGCTTAAATTTGATCATACATAAAACAGTTAAAAACACCCATGAAAAGCTGGATACACACTATAGATTCAAAACAGTACGTCACAGATAATGCCAGAAAAAACTGTTGCACAATCCCATCTTATCCCCACACTTTATGCTGCTCCCATCCTAATTGATCTACAGTCCAGTCAGCTCTCATTCTTGGAACAGTTGTGTAATAAGGTGGCAAAATTTGCCTTCAGTTGTCGTCGTAGGATATATCACTGTCTGGCCTTAAAAAGTCTACAGTGGTTAGAGCGAAGGGATTATCTTACACTTTCCCAACTGTTCGCTTCCTACAAACTCATCTGTTATCCAGACAAATTCCTTGTTTTGAAAAAAAAATTCTTTAACTTTGTAACCCAAGTAGACAGCTGAATTGCACTGAGCTGGTAGCTCATTGTTCTCCTCCTCCTTTCTGGCTGAATTTTGGAACTTCTTTCTTCATCTAAGAAGCATAGTAAACACCCCATCTCTGTTGTAGCACAAACAAGAGAATACTTAAACGATACTTTGAACAGTTACTGGTTGGTAAATGTTGTCCCTTTATGAACTTTATCAGTTACTGGTCCAAATTTTCCTTATTGTCTGCATCTGTCTCTCTCCTTCCTTCTACCTATCCTAAAACATTCTCCATCACCTCTTAATAGTAACCCTCAGATCTGAAGTAGGAGAATTCATTTGTCAGCAACCTGTGGGTATGGATCCGATATCGGATCCGAACCGGCATGGTTTATCCAGCTATGGATCCGAGCTCCTAGCTCCTCCCCTCACCCATAATGCCCTGCTCTCCCTACATGACCTTAGATCTAGTTTGCCGTGCATGGTGAAGGCTGGGTCATCAGAGCTCCAAAAGCTAAGTGTGATTATTGTCAAAAAAAAGGGTTTAAAACTTTTAAAATTTTTTAGTTGTGTGAAAGTTGTAGGTTTCCCTTCCCTTCCCTTCCTCAACTAGGGTCTTTCCCACCAAGGTTTATGTACCATACAGTAGTACTGGTCACACAACTGCTTTGTACACTTTACTTTGCAGCCTCTTTCGCATTCTTCTGTCACACATTACCCCTGACACACTATACCATTTGACTGCAGCCCCTCTATTTCTAGATTTGACCCTCCTCATTCAGACCTCCCTTCTCCTCAACTACCCCTCACAGGTGCTTGAAGCTGGTAACATGTTCCATTATTTTTCTTCTACCTCAGTTCTCATCTTTTTCTGATTTTCCCCAATTTGATGCTATTACAGTTGTCTTATCTGTAGTCTGTTTCATCCCATGTGGTTTCAGTTGTGCATTCCATTCCTCTGTTCTTTGCTAAAGTTCTTGTTCACAGTCTTTCTGTAATGCCACATTGTAAGTATTGTCCGGGTAAAGCAATTTTGTTGATCTGTCCTTTCCTCTCTCTTTGCTGATGCAGCCGATTAGTAGTAGGAACAGCTGTAGGCTCAGAGCTGAACCCTGATGCACACCCACTTCACTGGAAACCCCTCTGCGAGACTGAACACTGTTCTTGGGTTTTTGTGTCCTTGTGCATAACCCGCATTAATTCTACCAATGTTTCTGGGACTTCACACCACCACAGGACTGCGCAAATGAGCTTTCTTGGGATGTCATCCAATGCTTCCTTCAAGTGTAGGAATACCCAGCTGGACTCAGACTATCCTACAGTTTTTGAATTTTATTTATTTTTGTAAACAAAAAAAATTCAATTATTGTAAAAGGAGCTGCACCCCTCCAGTCAAGACACTTGTAAGGGATCTGTTCTTGATAATTCCTTATGATCATCATAGCACTACAGTAGTTTGGAAAGCCTTTTATCTGGCCCATGTAATTTCCAAAGGTATCTCCACTAAATTCGTAGAAGTCTTAATTCCCCTTTATTCTAATATTAGTAGACCCATGATTGAATGTAATGCACCCTTCGGCTTGTATTTGTGTAAACCCATCACTCAACTTGAAAGGCCTGTGAGATTAATAACTAAAATTTTTGAGGCCAGTGATCTTTTTAATCGGGAGAGACAGGCAGCCCTTTCACTGTACTCAAGTCTCTTAACAGACGCCTCCATGCAGATCTGTGTCTATCCTTACAAGTCATGAAAAATCCAAGCCTGTTTGCGACCTATTCCTTTGTAGAGCTAATCTGTTAAAGGAGCTTAAACCTTCATCAGCAGATAAGTAACGCATGCTGGTATGATGGGGTCATATCCCAAAGTATCCCTTGCCTATAGAAGAGGCTCCCACTACATGTCAGAGTAGCACCCTTGTCAATTTCAAGGTAAACTTGGATAATTGGATGAGCAGCCTCAAATTATCCTCTGGTCTATTTCCTCTTACTCTTCTTGAGGCTAGAAAGATTGTTTGCATAGGGCTTTGGCTAGGCTTGAAGTGGTCTACACGCTGATTGCCTAGTACTCTATGAATCTATGGTAAATAACTTTTTGGCTGGTTTGCTGAATTGGGATAGCTTAATCCTGTCCATTTTGGGAGCTTTCTCTTTAACATTGAAAAGGTGTGCTGTCCAGGCGCATGCACTTACTTGGTGAAAGGGAGCTGCACTTTTTTGATTGGGGGGATTACATTATGAAAGTTGGTGTTAAAGTGCAAATGTCATTGTTGTAGCCCTGCAGAGCTATCTTATTTACTTTAACTGTATCTTCACTAAAACTATTCATACACTGATACAGTAATTTCAGCAAGATGCTAATTAATACCTTTTATTGCCAGAAAACACCTTCATGCTTTTATGTCGACTTATGATCAGCCAGACCAGGCTATGATGCCAAGGCTACAAATTACTGTATACTCTGAAACTGACTACAAACATTTAAGCATTCTCTCTGGAAGGCAGATGCCATCTGTGAAAGCTTAGTTTTCATTAAATACATTAAACAGCTAGTTACAAGCTTTTGGCATTAATAAAGAAAATGTTTGCCAAAAGAATTCATACAATACAGATTTAAATGAAAAACAGAAATAATAGAAATAAATACACCATCGCATTGATGAAAAGAGCAGCAAGATGTTTGGACAGATATGGCATCAGAAAAACTCCTGCAGCTAGCTAGTTCTAACACTTTGCTAACTGAAGGATTATAAAAAATCTTTCTAGCACTGTCTGAAAATTGCAAAATACAAACAGGCCAAATAACTGAAAATTAACTCCCTAATTGTATCCGGCAGTCCACAGAATTCACCAATAAGTTCCATCTGAGTGCAAGCTACTGAATTTTGTATTTAGAGTACGAATGGAGGGTGCTTTGGAAATGACATGTTGGGCATGAAGTACCAAAGGCCTTACTTACTTCCTGCAGTTTTAGAATGAATATTTCAAACTGCATTTTTGAAAGCCCACTTACTAGCTTTCTTAACCCATCCTTACTAAACAGGATATTGTGTGTCAGGACCAAAGCTTGTATGTGCACATCTGTCTGTACAAAATTTCACTTTTAAAGCCCTGCTACATTTTCGGTAATGAAATTTACTCTACATTTTTCTTGTTTTTACATTTTGCTGTACCTATACAGAAGAATGATTACATGTTTTTGCAGTTTCTTGCATAGTTTTTCAAATTTCTCTGATGAAATTGATGAAACATTTTCTCAAAAGTTTTATGTTTTACATTTGTGCTGCATCAGAAAGCATTACATAAGTCTGTCCAATTTTTTACACTTGGTGTGGTTTGTTGTAGCAGCTGGGTAACCAAGAACTGTTTAATACCAAGTAAATGTCTGTCCTTTTGCTTAGTTTGAGTACCGCATATATCACCACAGTATCGTTTATAGCTTTTTCATTTTTATTTATTTATTTATTTAAATTTGTTGACCGGGCTAATCTAACTGGATACATGTCCATTTTCAGTAGAGGCCCGGGGAGAAAAGCTCCAAGCATAGACAGAAAAACTTATACAATATTAATATAAAAAACTAAGCTATAATCAAGTATAGATAATAACAATATTTGAATATCTTGGAGAGAAAAAGAAAAAAAATATTGTGTGCAGAGTTATTTAGAGGGGACTAAACTAAGATCAAATACAGAAAAATAATATTTGACAGGGAAAAAACACAGTAATACATTTTAAAAAAAAGTTATAAAAAGATTTTTTTTTTTGGGACAGAGGATGGTTTCAGGTTAGTTTATTTGTTAGTACAGGTAGAACAGGTAGTATAGGTAGGAAACAGTACAGTAAAAAGGACATTGAATGGTTTGAGCAATATAGTACACTGGAGAAGTGAAGTAAAAGGGAGAGCAGGAATGGGTAAAGTGAAAAATCAGTCGGGGTTTGTGCAGGGACAAAGCCAGTGAGTTTTAAGATGTTTTTTAAAAAGATGTGTGGAAGAGAGAGTAGAAAGTTCATTTGGAGCCTCACCTTTGGATAAGTATGCAGCAGATAATCGCTAGCAAGTGCAAAAAGTGTGCAAATAGGTATGCCATCAAAAGCAAACCTCAGGTTGTCTCAATTATTTGTACACATATCAAGAAGCTTCAGTTTCTGGTGGTAGTTATACCAGCTGTTTTTCTTCATATTTATCTGAATACTTTTTTTTTTTTTTTGCTGAAGCTGCTTTTATTTCACATCTTAAGTTACTTTATCCTTTAAGACTATGAGATATAAAAAGAGTTATTTTGAAGCATAGGTGTTTGGTGGAGGTGGTTTCCTCTGGTACCTGGCCTTTGTCTCATTTTGCGCTAGTCTGTTTGGATTGCTGTACTTTGGCTGCATAGGTGACACTGCATACCAATCTGCATGATTTAGGCAGGTCAGTACAAGCCTTGCAGTATGTCTTGTGTTTTTGATGACATGGGTTTTCCAAATACATACTTATACCCCATTAGGTAGAATACTACTAGGCTAGGTGCTCAGTGCCATGTGCCAGCCCAGAACATGTTTGGATCTCTCTATAAAACTTTGTATAGGCAGGGGAAGTATTGGCTACTATTTTGCAACAGGAGCCATCAGTTAAATTGCAGAATGTGGTTAAGGAGTACATTTAGATTGCAGGAGGGTTAGCTGCGAAGAGAAGAGAAGGAGCCTGAAAATGCCAGCTTCCCATTCTTGGTAATTCATGCTGATTATGTTTGCTCTTCATAATAGCTGACTTGAGCAGAACGTGGCAGGTTTGCAAATGTTCAGGTTAGGAGGTAGGTAGCCCATCCACTGTGCGTGCATGGAGGACCACTGACTGCTTCAAAAGGCAAGCAAACATTTGAGTTGGGTCAGTGAGGTAGGATGTGTGGACTGTTTCTTCAGTCAGAGACCAGTTTATCCACAAATAAATTGTGCAACCACAAGTAAGTGTCTGATGGTTCCCAGTCTGCTGGAGTATTATAGTAAATGAGGGATACAAACAGTTATTCAGAAACCAGGAAAATTACACCATGTGATCAAATCATGCTGTTTGGAAAAAGCAAAATTTGACAGTGTGGAGTAGTTTAGGATGAGGCAAGGAATGGTGCTGGTTGGGGAAGATGGAGGGAGTCCGCTGATACTGGAGTAGTAGTGGTAGGGTTTCATATTTTGTGGATTTTGGGGAAGTGCCTAAAAGCTGATGAAGAAAATGCTTGTGAATCTATAAACTGTTGAAGGTTCATGCTGGAATTTTTTTTAAGTGGTGATTTTTAAGGCTTGATACTGTGGTACCTCCATTGCTGTTATTGCTAGTGTTCCTGTATTTTTGTTCATTTTGAACTGGTTGCTGCTAGTATGGTTAGCATATGCTTCCTGTATTAAGAGCAGCTGAACAGTCCAAGAATGTGTGTGTGTGTGTGTGTGTGTGTGTGTGTGTGTGTGTGTGTGTGTGTGTGTGTGTGTGTGTGTGTGTGTGTGTGTGTGTGTGTGTTGTGGGGCACACTGCTGGTAAAAGGAGCACTGCAGTGGAGCTGTGTGGAAGCTTCCATATGAGCAGATGTCAATACAGTGCTTAGACTAATGTTCCCATTCTGCAGCAGAAAATGTACTAAATTAATTGAGAGTCATTGTGCTGGTACTTGGTTGATTCTTGCTGTATTGCAGTGCTTCCAGTTAATAAAAATAATCTGATCTGACATTTTTTCATTCAGTTCTTTGGTTGATTACTTATGGCTTGCTAGTACTGATTGTCGTTTTGAAAATATAGAATTTTGGTTAACATGGGTCTTATTTGCTGTTCTGAACTTCTTGTTTCCTCATATTCGCACTGTAAAAGAGGCGTGTGTGTATATAACAACCTGCTAGATACAGTACATGTGGAAATCATCATTAGTTTCAGTGACACTTTTAAGACATTGTGTACAACTTAAGTATTAAGCCATGAATTAGAATCTCCTTCACTTAACATTTTTCTCCCTGAATTGTTGCATCTGTAGGTGTGTGCTAATGTTTTTTTTTTTTTTCCTCCGTAAGTGCTCGACATGTAAACCAGCTATTAAAAATACTGCTGGCAACATTTTTTCATCTCTTGATAAACATCCTGACACCATGGCTAGTTTTAATGACTAGATCCCACTGAGCTTTATTACTGTAGGGGGTCTGTTAAAAATTTATTGCTGTAAATGATTGCAGTTGCTACAGGAGGCAGTTCATCCAGACAGTAATTATTCTATTTGATTTTGACAGCTTTAAAAAATGATATTTAAAAGCATAGTCATTTGCTTTTAAATGTCTGTAAAATGTTTTCTGACTTCATTTTGTAAAGATGCAGTAATAGTGAGCAGAAAATTTTATAAAAGTACTCCCATACAGCATAATTTTGACAGATTTTTTTCCCTTATTAACTTGTTCCACCCAAGTTCTCTAATTTGCTGTGAAAATTAATAGCTTGCATTGATGCCTAGTACTAAAGATGTCTCTCATGAACTTTGAACTTGGAGATTGTGTAGTGTGACTTGAGCAACGTTATGCAGATGTTTCAAGATGGTGATTTGACATTTTCGTCAGGGACATTGTGACAATTAATGATGCTTGTAGTCTGCAGATAAGTATACATATTTATGTAGCATAAATAAAACAAAATATGCATGTGGTCACTGACTGCAAATTCCCTTTTCCCTCTTGGAGTGGACCTTTAATTTAGTAGAATCTGTTAATTGCTATTAAAGATGACAACTGATCATATGATGAGATCTTTATTATGTCAATGGAAGCTAGGCCCTTTGGAGTTCTGCAAAGGGGGTAATATCTTTAGCTGTGACTTGACCTGAAGTGTCTGTTGGTAAGCCTTGAGAGTACTACCAACTGCTGCATTACTGCATCTAGCCCTTAATCAGGAGAGGTCTGTTCCATGTACGTCAACCCTCTGACTCAGTATGTGTACTGCCTCTGCCCTTGAGTTGTCAAGAGCCTCCCGTAAGTTTTGTAAAGAAGTCTGACAGCTGAATCCACCTCATCTCCTATTCGGTGACTTTACCCAACTTTCCTTACAAAGGAAGTCTGGTGTCATCCGCCAGTAGTGCCTCACATTCTGGCTGAGTAATATTACCAATGTCTACCGTAGATGCATCACCTTCCAAGGTAAGCCTTGTACTTTTCTGCTGCTTTGGCTCCATTCCCATTCACTACTACAGATCTGCTGCCTCCCTCTGACGTAATCACATTTGTAGCCCTTGATGGAGGTGTGAGATGCAGGGGGAGTCTCCCACCCCCTAGTGTCTTTCCCATGATTTCCTTCTTGCATGGTTGTTTGTAACAGCATACACAGAAGGTACTGCGTTGTCAGAGCTGATGTTGATCATTGTAGTGCTGCAGAAGCCTTTGGCTATCTGGATTGTACCCTGCTTAGCATACAGCAATCAGTGTTCCAAAGGCTCTGGCTCTCTCCCTTACCTTTAATTGCTGATTGCCTAGCCCTTTGGAGAGAAGTCAGCAAAGGGAAGACCACTTTTATTACTTTTGTTTTGTCGCCCCAAGGTAAAGCAGCTCTTAGGTTTCACAGGAACAGCTGTTGACTGCAGGCTTCATTTCTGGCAGGTATGATCCCAAAGGGGAACATTTCCACACAGAAAATATTGCCTTTTTAAATATTTGTTGTGTTTTTATTATAGGATCATAGGTGGTTACTAGGCTGTCGATATTGGAGCCTTTTTAAGCCTAGCCGTTCATGCCCCAGTTTTCGTAATTACCAATACCCATGTGCTAGAACAGCTTTGGTATATGCCTGCGCTTTAGACCGTCTACAGACTGCCTCTGTCCGTAAAGGCCACAGGGGTAGATTTGCATTTTCCCATCCATTGGTCCATGTTGCATTTGAATAGCCGGAGGGAAGAGCTCTGTTTCAGCTGAATGGAGAGTCTGTTCCA
The DNA here is from genome assembly GCF_019279795.1 of Protopterus annectens. NCBI lineage: Eukaryota > Metazoa > Chordata > Ceratodontiformes > Protopteridae > Protopterus > Protopterus annectens. Next base: position 688,169,073 of record NC_056728.1, on the reverse strand, counting down.
GAGAAGGGGCAATGTCTGAGAGACATACCTGTCCCTCCAGCATGTTTTGTTTATATCACAGTTGAGGTTTAGATCCTTAGAACGGGTTATTCTAGTGCTTTTTTTTTTGTTTGTTTTGTGAATGTGTAGCAGCTCCATCACGCTGGATAGGAGAATGGCCTTGTAGGTTTATTTTCTGAAGAATACTGCAATATCAGAAGTTTCTTGTTAGAAACTGATGTTTTTGGAACAGGGATTATTATTGAATACTGGGGCTATTTTTTGTGAAAAATTTTCTGTTTTTGAGAGATTTTAACTAAACTGTAAGGACTGGGAAGTGTTTTTATGTACTTCAGATGGTGTTTGTGTGTGTTGGTGCATATACTTTGTGACAACTTACCTTCATCATTTTAAACTTGAGACATTTTGATTGAAGGTGGTGTATGTAAGCAAAGGGAAGTTTATTTGAGGGCTAGAAGTATACAGTGGACATAAAAAGTGTACACACAGTTATAGGTCACATTAAAGGTGGGAAAAGTTTTGAAATTATTTATTGTGGTCTCATTTTTTTATATCACAAAAACCTGGCATTTTAACAGGGGTATGTACACTTTTTATATCCACTGTATTTTATTTTTGGTGCTTGTATATACTTTGTGGCAGCTTCATTTCATGTTTCCTGTCATTGCATTTTGACAGGGTTTTTGTGCATTGCTTGCACTTTTAATTTTGAAGGACTGTGCAAGTGTGTGCACTGCCATTTGACACTTGGGACAACTTACCTTCCGAATAACTCTTCACAACTGCGCTTACAAACAATCAGGCTTCTTCCTAGGCTACAGCATGGATTCTTACACCTGCGGTTTCCTCTCTCCCAGTACTTAAGGAAACAATAGGAGCACTTGCCCACACTGTGGGCTCATAGTGTGTCTCAGCTGCTGGTGGGTTACTCTGCACTGGCCATATTTGTTCCTCAGACCCCTCACTTCTTTCTGTGGATTCCTCTGGCATCCTACATGTTACCACAGACTTACGAACATTCATACCCTATGACTGTTCCAGTGTCCAGTTCCAGCATGGGAGAACAATCTAATTGGAAAAAACAACCAGCAAAATGTCCAAGATAAACTGTAGATAACTCGAAAAACAACACAAATTCCACACTGATAAAATGTATTAGAATGTAATTATCTGATCTAATTGGAGTCTGTTAATTTCTGTCGGAGGTTCTTCTTGGAGAGGCCCAGGAAAGAAACTGCTTGCCTAGAAAGAAACTTCTTGCCTGGAATGAAGTGTCACTCTCACTTGGTCTCCTTCCAGGGATGCCCCTAGAAAAAAGAAACAAAAGGATCTGATGTCCTTTTTATTCTTCCTCAACGTATGGGTTGTGGATCTGACTTTGCCGCATATCTCAGACTTATGAATCCAAGACCTTGAGCTCCTCCCTGTACACATAATGCCCCAGCTAGCCTGCAGTATCTCGGATCTTGTTTGCCTCCATCTCACATCCTCTTTCAGGAGCCTTTTCCAATTATTTCAACTATTTTTGAGTAGCTATTTAGAAAAAAAAACTTAAATTTTTGTATTATCCTCCCCTAAAGCAATTTGTGAAAAGTCAGAGTTTAGAGTGGTCACTATTCAGTCCAGCCCTTTATGCACTAGGACGATTGCGCTCAAGTCCATCTCGAGGATGCTTACTGTCCCATCAAGATTAACAGACATTCTCACCTATATCTGTGCTTTCATTTGGGAGCCAGCTACCATCAATTCAGAGCCCTGTCCTTTGGTCTCACCACAGCCACAAAGGTGTTTGCCAGGTGTATGGCAGTGGTAGCAGCTCACCTGAGACTGCTGGGATTCTGGGTGTTTCCATATTTTGATGACTGGTTCCTCACCACCCTAACCAGGTATCTCTTGGAACAGTCTAGGGACTATTGGCTCCAACTTTGTCAAAAATTAGGTATTACAGTCAACATTTCTAAATCCAAACTACAACCAGTACAGAGCCTGGAGTTAATCGGTGAACAGTTGAACAATGTAAGATTGCTGCTATGCCTGCATATTGTATAGGTAAAATAAGTTATCTCCGTGGTATCCCCGAAGTCTCAAACAACCCACTAAACAAGAATAGTGGGTTCAAAAAACAAAACCGTGCAAGAAACTTCTCTACTTGGAAGATTTTCAGTCCATATATATCTAGTTAATCACTGTATATTAATCGGATCAGATAATGGCAGTAGAAGTAGCGAACTTAAAACTCATCCTAAGTAAAAAAAAAAAAAAAAAAAAAAAAAAAAAAATAATTCTTCTTTTGGCTGCTCCCATTAGGGGTCGCCACAGCGGATCAACTGTTTCCATTTCTTCCTGTCCTCTGCATCTTGCTCTGTCACACCAATCACCTGCATGTCCTCTCTTACCACATCCATAAACCTTAACTTAGGCTTTCCTATTTTCATGTTACCTGGCAGCTTCATCCTTAGCATCTTTTTCCCAATATACTTTGCATCCCTCCTCAGCACATGTCTGAACCAAAGTAATCTTGCCTCTTTGGCTTTGTCTTCAAACCTTCCAACCTGGGCTGACCCTCTAATGTACTTATTCCTAATCCTGTCCATCCTCGTCACACCCAGTACAAATCTTAACATCTTCAGCTCTCCAACTTCAAGCTCTGACTCCTGCCTTTTTGTCAATGCCACTGTCTCCAACCCATATAACATAGCTGGTCTCACTGCTCTCTTGTAGACCTTCCCTTTCACTCTTACTGGTACTCATCTGTCATAAATCACAACTGACACTCTTCTCCACCCACTCCATACTGCCTGTACTCTCTTTTTCACCTCTCTTCCACACTCACCATTACTCTGAACTGTTGATCCCAAGTATTTAAACTCATCCACCTTTGCCACCTCTACTCCCTGCATCCTCACCATTCCTCTATCATCCCTCTCATTCACACACATATATTATGTCTTTAAGTAAAAAAACAAAAAAACCCCCAAAAAAAAAACATATAATTTGAAATATACAGAATTAATAAGTATTCAAAAGTAATCCAAGCAGGGTAGATGGTATGTTTCCAGTTGAAAGTCCTTTATTATGTACACAGACATATTGGTTCCCTCCTCTTCTGCATTTAGCCAAGGGCCATCACCAAAAGTTGCCTCACTGGATGGATCTACTCACACAGGACAAGGGATCCTTACTTCATCCACATCTGTCAGCATTACAACTGACCCTGTGGGTGATCAGCTTGTGATCACTTTCAGAAACTAAAAAATTCTCAGGACGTGCTTGGGATTTTGCAGGAGTCCAAGAAACCCAATACAAGAACATTTTATATTTCCAAATGGAGAAGATTTTCTCTCTGGTGTCTTAAATTAAATCTAGATCCATTTACTGTGGACATTCATGTTGTGCTTTCCTACTGTCTGAACTTCTAAAAAGTGGCTTATCATATTCTTCTGTGAAAGTCCACTGTTCTGCTCGTTCTGCTTGCCTGCCATTGCCCCCTCCTTTAGCTTCCAGACTGGAAGTCCAGCATTTTTTAAAGGCGTCCTACATATTAAGCTCGCAAGGAAACCATTCACCCCCCCCCCCCCAAGACCTTAATTATGTGCTGGAAAAGCTGACTCTGCCTCTCTTTGAGCCTGCAGGTTTTGCTTTGCTGCTGATTTGCACCTGGAAAACTGTACTACTGTGTGCCTTGACTTATACTAGGAAAGTTTCTGAGTTACAGGCCTTGACCTTTATTTGGTTTTCCACAAGGGCAGATTTCCACGTGAACTAATACTACTTTTATGCCTAAGGTAATGAATGACTTGTCTCTTAATCTGTCTAACTGCCTACCTTTTTCCCTTCGCCGCAGTCTTCTAGTGAAAGAAGTTTGCATATGTTAGATGTACACAGGCAACTTGGATTTTACTTGGACAAGACTAAAGCTATTAGGAAGTCAGATCAGCTTTTTGTGTCCTTTCATTCCAAGGCTCTGGTTTTACCTGTTTCTAAATAGACTATTTCTACTTGGATTTTATAAAGCTATTGCCTTTTGCAATGATTTCCATGGTAAATCTTTGGCTACTTCTGTCAGAGCCCATTCATCTACATCTGTGGCTTTCTCAGGGGCTTTCTTTAAGGGTCAGGATACTAACTCCATTTTGGAGGCTGTTACTTGGTCTTATGTGGGCACTTCTACTTACCTTTACAAGTTGGACTCTATTTCTAGGTCCAAAACTGGGTTTTGCAAGGACTATTCTCCATGGGTTTCTGGAGACTTTTTCCTTGCAGCCTTCTTCTGCTCCTTCCACCTCCCTAAGTTCCATTTAAGCTATGGCACTCTCCCGTAAGTAAAGAATACTGCAACACTGAATAGAAGGACATATAGAGTAGTTGTGAAAATCTTACCATAACCATAGATGTCCTCTTCTGTGTTGCAGTATTCTGTTCCTCCTGCCTTCCCCCTGCATCTTGTCTCTTCACTGGATGACTTATTGTTTTACCTAGGACTCCTGTTCCTCATGGGGCATTCTAGTTCTGAGGATGGTATGTGCAGACATCCTTTTATGGCTGATGTTGTCAAAGCAGTCGTGCGTCGTCCCATGTACTGGCAGTAGCTTTAAGCTTTTGTATACTGGCCGGACGTTGGGTCTTGGGGCGGAATACATCCCATATGCAAAGAATACTGCAACATAGAAGAGAGGGACATCTGTTATGGTAAGATTTTACCCAATTATTCTTTATCCTCATTTCCCCTTCTGGCCTTGCCAAGTGTGGTTCCCCTTCCTTTGGTCTTGTCTTGGTATTTGCCATGGATAATGGACACCAGTCCAAACCTTCTCTTGCATCGCTCAGGGATGAAACATCCCAGTATTCTGGGCTTCAAATTAACTGCATGGTTTCTCCAGTTCCTTTAATAGCTAGTCAGCCCATGCTTTCCTCCCCGTTAGACATACACTTTCATCTTCCCAGAAAGCTTCTACAAGAGTAAATGGAAATGATTCTCAACTTGGGCACTTAAAAAAGAAATTGGTCCTTTCACTGCTCCCATTTCTTCACTTCTAGAATCCTTAGCCTCTATTTTTCAGGAAGGTGCTAGTTTCTCCACAATCTAAGTTTTAATTTGCAGCTGTATTAAATTTCCTTTTTCGGAGAAAACGCTTCCTCTTCAGCTTCTTCACATTGTGCAAGGCTTTTCTAAAAGGCACCTTCTTACTTGGGCAGACCCCCCCCCCCCCCATTAAAAGATCCAGCTTTTTGATGGGACTGGACGGTAGTACAATAGGTGCTGACGCAACAACCTTTTGAACCTTCAACCAAAACTGATGTAAAATTTTTGTCTTGGAAAACAGCATTTCTAGTAGCAATTACTTCAGCGAGGAGAATTTCTGAACTCCAGGATCTGTTCCAAATTCCCTTACATTGTTTTTCACAAAGAGAGAGTATCTTTATGAACCAAGTCTTCTTACCAAAATTAGAGTCTGAACTGAATATCAAGCAAACAACTCATTTGCCTTTCTTCCCTAATTTTTGAAATAAGGAAGAGTACATGTTAAATTTTACATGTACATAGACAAATATGTTTTTATCTACACGCGGCAAAATTATTTCTGGAAAACTAACCATTGTTTTTCTTACTGAACAGACTGGTATGTCCAGTTTTTAAAATTACATTGACAAAATGGATTACTGATTGCATTTCTTTTGTATATACTCGGCAAGGCCCTCTCCCTGTCAGTCTCATAAGGTTCATTCAACTAGGTCTATGACCACTTCTTGTGCCTTTTAGTCTAGAACTTCCATTGATGTCATTTATGCAGCAGCTGATTACATACAAACTAGATTTGACTTCTAGAAGTATAGCTGCTTTCGGTTTGTTAGTTCTCCATGAGGGCCACCGAAGATTCAAGTAGCTGGGGACTCTGTCCCATCTGTTGAAGAATGAGTAGGACAACATCCAATATTAAAGTTATGTGCTCACCATAACGATGATTCTTTGTTGTCCATTTTCATTTTTCCTGAACTCCCCAGACTACTTCCACCTTCCCTGTTATCTTGTGTTACCTGGAGTGATCTCATGGATGGTTTTTTTTTTTTTTTTTTTTTATATAGTTCCAGGTTTGAGCACTGGCTTAGTGATCATCCTGTCTGGGGTACTGCAAGCTAGCTGGGGCATTATGGGTAAAGGGAACAGCTTGAGAGTTGGATCTCTAAGTCTGAGATATGAGCCGGAGTCAGATTCGAGGTCCGATCTGTAGCACATATGCTGAGGAAGAATGAAAGTGGACAACACAGATGCATAGTTATGGTGAGTACATAACTTGTAGACATTGCTCCTCCAGAGCATTTTCTGTCTTCATAAGGATGATTTTCTAACTTTAACCAGGAGTTTATTGCAGGTTTTCTATCCTGGATAGCAGAAATCCATGCCGAAGACTAAATGTATTGCTGAGGAAAATATGTCGGAAGATACTGCCATGAACAGACATTGAGCTTTTTTTGTCCGACTCTTAAACGCAAGACTCTAAAAGCAGGACAAACTTTCTTCTGAATCAGAGGAGTTTTCCTTTTCTGAGACTATTTCCAGGATGGATGAAGTATTTAGCGTAGCAAAAACTTCCAGGCACCACCACAGCAAAAACAATACTTTGTATCAAAATATAACAGCATTAATATGGCAAAAACCATTATTAAAAAGTCACTTCCACTTGTAGAATTCAGTAAAATATATATCCAGATATCGCCCGACTGAAACAACTGAAGAACAGGATGCAGTCACAGTAAATGCAGCAATTATACATCCAAATGAAATAACGAAAATGTTCAAATTATCCACATCGATACCATATCTTTAAAACATTTATTTGTAGTATGAAATAAAACAGAAGCTCCCTTGTAAGCGCATTCGGGTTGCAGCGAACCCTTCATCAGACAAACAGTTTTAATTTCAAGTAGCCGCATTTAAATAGTTTAGTTTGGCACCAAAATCCATCTTAAAGTGACATTAACCATAAATTAATGTTTATACTAGAAGCGCTTGCATATATAATGTAAATAAATATGCATACCTATTAAATGCTTAACTTATAAAATAAAAGCTATATAAAATAAAAACTATATAAACGTTCAAACAACTGATAATACAAATTATAAGTCATAATGCAAATTATAAATCATATATCATATATCAATTTATAAATACATTCATATAATGCTAAAAACTAAATTAAATTTCATAATATTTAATACCTATATGAATATATTAAATATATCACCCACATTAAATCAATAAGAATCATATAATAAATATATATAATAAAAATACATCAATATAAGACATTAAAACACTAAAATAAATATGATATCATAAATTGTGCTTCAGTGGCCTATTTCTCAAAAATGGCTTTGTTACCCTACCATTTAAACCTTTCCCTTTATCGGACTGCATACGAATAATCCACCTATTTTCTTCCTGTTCAGTATAATTTCTAATATTACCTAATCTATTACTTTTAGACACTACTGGACGTATAAGAGAATTTAAGTACCTTTATCTGCTCTTTTTTTTTCAAAAAAAGACAGTATTTAAATTGATTTTAACTGTGTGGAAGGAATATTAGCTGAACTGGAAGTTAGTCGATGTTTGCTGAATTTTGTTATTTGCTAGTAATTACAGGTGTGGGGGTAGTCACATTCTTTGATTTCCTGTCCTTGCCTATTTAAGTGGTACAGTGTGAAATATTTTCTGCCTAAAAACCTCAGCTTTGGTTGGCTAAGAACTTGCTATATTCAACTGGACGTATAAGAGAATTTAAGTACCTTTATCTGCTCTTTTTTTTTCAAAAAAATACAGTATTTAAATTGATTTTAACTGTGTGGAGGGAATATTAACTGAACTGGAAGTTTTCACTCTGCTCTTCAGTTAGTCCCACCCACCCTCCCTGTTTTTGTTTTGGTTTTGGTGTTAATCTTAGTGGCCTTGCAACTGCTCGCCCCTCTTGTAAATTTGTGTTTGGATACTCCTTCTGGGCCCATCTCATTTGCTCACTCAACTGAGTGCAGTGAGGTCATATTCTGATTTCAGGCACTCCTACTGTGTACAAAGAGAGCATCTGGGAAACAGAAAAAAAAAAAAAGCTTGTTTTATGCCTTTCCTGTTAAGTGGTATAGACTATTTGTAGGCTTCTGAGCCCCCAAGCCCTTCTGTGTTGGAGGGAAGCCTTCTAGCTTAGTTTTTTTTTCTTATAACTAGCCAGTTTTCCAGTTTCAGCACTCAAATCTGTTTCTTTGATCTCAGCACTTGTTCAGAAAAAAAAATGTCATCTGCTTTTACTGTATTTGTGTTTCTACCTACTTTTTTTACTTTTGCATCATCTTAAAAGTACTCAATTGTATTTATTACTGCTTGGTGTAACTCATTCTAAGCCTTTTGGTTTAAACACTTGGGCTTCGGACCAGTTGTTTTGCACTGAGAGGGTTTGTGGTCTGCACTGTAGTGGCAGAACAGGTAGCTTACATCCTTCTAGGTTGGGAACTGCTGATTGAGGGCTCAGTGTCTGTTATTCTAAAAGTGTATTAATTCTGGTTTAAGCACTTGGGCTTTCAGGCCAGTTATTTTACATTAAGAGGGTTCGTGGTCTGCACTCTTGTGGGAGGAGAGGCTGGACTCTGCCCTTCTGAGCTGGGAATTTCTGGTTGAAGGCTTATAGTGCATGCATATCTGAACTGCTTCTTACTGAAGTTGGTGCACCTTGTTTGCTGTGGCATAGACTGGATTCGGGCCTGCTGGATCTAGCTTTGTTTGTGTAACTTGAGCATTAATCCAGGCATTCTCTAAAGTATTCAATTGTATTTATTACTGCTTGGTAGTAACTTGATTAAAGTGTAGCTATCATTCTAAGTCTTTTGGATTAAGCACTTGGGCTTCAGACCAGTTGTTTTACATTAGGAAGGTTTGTGGCATGCACTGTGGTGGCAGGACAGGTAGCTTTCATCCTTCTAAGTTGGGAACTGCTGATTGAGAGCCCAGTGTCTGTTATTCTTAAAGTGTATTAGTTCTGGTTTAAGCACTTGGGCTTCAGGCCAGTTATTTTACATTAAGAAGGTTTGTGGTCTGCACTCTTGTGGGAGAAGAGGCTGGACTCTGCCCTTCTGAGCTGGGAATTTCTGGTTAAAGGTTTATAGTGCCTGAATATTTGAACTGTATCTTACTGAAATTGGTACACCTTGTTTGCTGTAGCATAGACTAGATCCAGGCCTGCTGAATCTAGCTTTGTTTATATGCTTGTTGTTTGTTTGCTTGTTATTTCCCTGGAACGCTAATTCCACCTAATACGCAGCTCCTCAGCGCTTCTGTGGATCACTAGTGATATCTGCATTGCTTACTGTACTTATTTCCTTGTTTCACTTGAAAGAAAGTTACTGTTTGTCGTTTTTGCATTTAAGTTACCTGTAACACATTGCACTTAAGTTACCTGGCACTTGCTCACTAAAGCAATTATATAAGTCAGCACTAAAAATTAAAAGCACTACACCCTCACTCCCCACTGGCCCTGGTTTTCAGTTAAGAAATTCCCAATATTATTCTAGCATGTCCAAAGGTCAGTTGTCAATCTCCTCTCTGGTCCAGCTGGTGAATCTGGGAATCTTGAGGCAATGTTACAACTGCCTCATGTACACAGATAACCCTCTCCTCCTCCCAACAAATTCCAACACATGTGAGAGATGCAACCATATAGCCAAACTGGAGGCTAAGCTCTCAACTCAGTACTGGCATAACCCGTCAGGAGGAGAAGGAAACCACACTCACTACAATTCCAGTCTCACATAGACCTACCACGACAGCAAACCAAACACATAATCAAACAAAAGCATACTCGGAGGCTCTAAATAGGCTCTAAATAAAGATCTGCTGAAGCAGCAGAGACCTCCAAAGCAGACACCCAAGCAGCCGCTACCCCAAAACAAAACACGTGCAAAGCCAGTGTGCCAAACAGTCACAGCCTTTAAGACTAAATAACACACCTGATACACTTGTAATAGGTGACTCTATCGTCAGGCACACTGACGTCCCGCTCACCAGGCTGAACAAGGAGAGGGTCACGGTGAGCAGCCTGTCGGGCGCTAGGATCCGCCACATAACACAAGCACTCAGGTCACTCCAAAGCAAGTACAAATATGACTCAGTCATTGTCCATGCTGGTGTGAATGACCGGAGACGTACCTCCCTGGACTACATGAAAAGAGACATAAAGGAGCTCTCTGAGCATGTAGCCCAGGCCGGTATGACCCTGACCTTGAGTAGCATCTTACCCTCACCAAGAATGATGCTACAATATGAAGACAAGATGATCAATTTCAACAATTGGCTTAAGTACTGGTGTCATTCAAAGGGGATCCAATGCCTGTCAGCTTGGGATGATATGCTCGACAAGCCACGATGCTTCGCTAGGGACGGCTTGCACCTGTCACCCTGGGCTTTGGATATTGGCAAAGGCTCTTGCTACCCCCATAGTGCCTTTTTAGGCAAGGCTCAAAAGACAAACCCACCTCCATAGGTATCACAAGGGATAAGAAACTAAGAGTAATGCTACTCAACGCCAGAAGTCTAAACCTCAAGATGCACGCACTCGAAACTCTCCTTAGCATGGAGAACATCGATATCTGTGCAGTAACAGAAACCTGGTTCAGGGCTCCCGAGAGCACCCCAGCACTACCAGGTTATACCTCATACCATGCTTTTCGGCCCCAAAACTTGGACCGAACCACAAAAGGAGGGGGAGTATCGATATTCATCAAAGATACCCACACCTCCAGGTTGGTGGCAAAGCACGAAGCATCAGAGATTATCCATGTGCAACCAACAGTGGGTAAAACTGCCTTCCAGTTTATAGCCTGCTACAGACCACCCTCCCAAACCCAGGAACCCCACTCGGCCTTCCTGAGAACACTGGAAAATATGAAGGTCTCTCCAAACACCATTATATTGGGCGACTTCAACTACCCAAGCATAGACTGGGAGCATTACTCTAGCTCCAACACCCTAGCCCAAAGGTTCCTAGAATTTATAAACTCAAATGCTATGGAACAACTTGTTACCACTCCCACAAGAGGGGAAAACATACTGGACCTGATCATCACCAACATGGGGACTCTATGCTCCAGACCAGAAGTGTATCCCTCACTGGTAAGATCAGACCATAAACTAATCTCACTGGATATTCACATCCCGACCCCACCCCTGCCCAGAAAACCACAGTGAAAAACTTCTCTAAAGCAAATTTCACACTCCTCAAAACTGAGGTGGAATCCTTCAAAGCCCCGGGCCTGTGGAAAATACGGCCCAGACCGCAGAATCCTTTATAAACGCATTCTATGAACACCTTCAGGAATGCATGGATCATGCGATCCCAAATAAAACCAAGACCCAATCCTCCAAAGGCAGGCGTCCTGTCTGGTGGACCCCAGCCATAAACAAACTATACAATAGAAGGAGGAAGCTACTAAATGATAGAGCAAAATCCCAAAAGGGAAGGCATCACTGATCAGTATTAGCAAAAAACTACGGGCACACATAAAATTGTCTAAGACCAGCTTCGAGAGAAAAATTGCACAGGACACTAAGGATAATCACAAGGCTTTCTTTAGTTATGTTAGGAACCTGGGTGGTAATTCCCAGATATGCTCAGAATTAGTCCAAAATGACAAAAATACACGAACCCACAGACATTGCCAACATCCTAGCTGACAGGTTCAGCGCAAACTCCCCCCCCCCTCCCCACCAAAAGGGCAAATATCTATCCCAGCAGAGTGCTGCCCCCCTGACATCTCAGATGCTCAGGTAAGAGCCGCCCTCCCAAAGCAAAAACACAGCATCAATGGGACCAGATGGTGTCCCGGCTCGCCCTACATGAACTCCAAGAAGAGCTAAACCCAAACATAAAACTACTGTTCAATCTCAGCCTTTACTACAGGATATGTGCCCAAAGAGTGGCGTACAGCAACAGTGGTCCCTCTCCATAAAGGTGGTGCCTCAACGGATCCTGGAAACTATCGCCCCATAAGCCTGACTAGCTTGGTCTGCAAAGCTATGGAAAGGATCATCATGGACCTCATAAATAAAGATATTGGGGACCTACAAACACTGGATCCTACCCAGTTCGGCTTTAAGGGCAGATCCTGCCTCTTAAACCTGGTTGATTTCTTTGAAACAATCACCAAGGCCATTGACGAGGGGAAGGAGGTCCACACAGCCTACCTGGACCTCGCAAAAGCCTTCGATACAATACCCCACTCTGGCATTATAGATAAGCTCACCAGCTTAAATATAAACCCCTATGTCACTAGATGGATTGCAAACTGGCTCAAGGACAGAACACACATGGTTAGAATTGCTGGAGCCATGTCAGACTCCAAACCAGTTACAAGTGGTGTCCCACAAGGATCAGTCCTGGGACCTCTCTTGTTCGGTATATATTTCTTGGAGGTACAGGCCATCACGGAAGGACTGTGACTGACCAAGTTCGCAGATGACTGCAAACTGGGCGCCATAATCGACTCTCCAGCCGACACAAGCACCCTCCAAAAGGGCCTCATAGAAACAGACAACTGGTGCCAGAGCCATGGCCTCAAACTAAATGCCAAAAAGTGCATAGTCATCCCCTTTGGCAAAAACAAAGTGCCCACAAATTACCACATAGGTGGTAATCCATTAAGTACAGAAGAAGTAATTAGGGACCTGGGGACCCAAGTTGATAGCAATCTCTCATTTGACAACCACGTGGCCAAAGTGGTTAGAAAAACATTTTATATAGCCCACCTAATCATGAAGGGATTCACATCTAGATCAGGGGAGGTCATCGTGCCTCTTTACTCATCCCTCATCAGGCCCATAATTGAGTACAATGCCCCTTTTGGGATGTACCTTACCAGACACCTGCAGCAACTGGAAAGACCCCAAAAGTACCTCACCAAGAGGATCAAAGGGCTCAAACAGATGCCATATGCTGCCCGGTTAAAGAAACTCCACCTCTACTCAGTGGCATACCGCCTGTTCAGAGGCGATCTGTGCCTGACGTATAAAGCCATGTCCAACCCGGAATTAATGGACATTCTGCACCTCAGAAAATCCAAATCCCATCGAGCTACGCGCTCGAGAGACTTGAACCTCAGCACTGAAATAAATAGGACATGCTGGAGGGACAGATTCATAACCCAGAGGCTCCCTTCACTCTGGAATAAAATCCCAGTTCAGGTTAGGCCAAGTCCCTCATTGACTCTCTTCAAGAGGAATCTTGATGAGTGGATGGAAGATCGTAGGTTTACCCCGGGTATCACTTCTGTGTCACTGTTAGACAGAGGCACAGTATACTAACCTCAAAAAAGGGCATAGCAAAATAAATTTAAAATGGGTGGCGAAAGCCAAACATATTCTGGCTAGGCTTATAAATGCCCTAGGGCGGATAGCCTAGTATGAACCTATGAACCTATTTCAATGACTAAAAACTTAAATCTGTGATCCAAACCATTATTTAAAACATGTTCAGCTAGTGCATTAGTACTGTCCTCACGATTTATAGCATATATGTGTTCTCTTACTCTTTCTCTCAATGTTCTGTTGCTTTTACCTATGTAGAAGCTATAACATTTCTGACAACTTGCAAGATGCATTATGTCTCTAGTTTTAAAGTCAGCATAATGTTTAAAGTAGTAAACTCTCTCCGTGTCCAGATGCACAAATTCATTAGTTGCCATCATATAAGGACATTGATTACATCCTTGACAAGGGAATGTTCCCTGTCTACTAGATGAAATCTTTGGTCTATAGTTATTCTTGTCATTATAGCATAGTAATCTTTTAAGTGATTTATCATTACGATAACTATAACTTGGTCTTGTCCCTACTATTTCTCTTATGTCATCATTAGCTATTAATATAGCCCAGTTCTTATCCATAATCTCTTTTATATCATTATTATTATTAGAGAAGGGAATATTTAATCTAACTTTATTATGTGATTGGGTTATTATTCTTTTGTCTAGTCATATGCGAAGTGACATTCTTCTTATAATATGGTCTCCCTTTCCCATTTCTATCAAATTTATTTGAGGATCTAGGAGGACATTAGCCTCTTTATGGGAATAGCCTCTCTCCATAAATTCATTCTTTAACTTAACCATAGTTTGGACACATGCATTATCGTTACTTGTTAGATGTGAAATTCTTCTTCCTTGATTTATTATAACATTATGAAAGATATGTCCTGGATGCATACTTGTACGATGGAGTAAGCTGTTTTTTCTACAGTCCTTTCTATATAAAGCTGTAGCAAAACTACCATTTTCATGGGTGATAAGGACATCTAAAAATTCAATTTCTGATTTCGACCATTTACCATCAAATACTAAAAAACTGGTGGTGTTATTAATATAATCTATGAATATCTCTAGATCAGTATCACTTCCTTTCCATAGAAAAAACACATCAACAAATTGTTTATAGTATAATATATTACTATTGAATTATGTTCTTGAATCACAATTTAACTCCCATTGAGCCATAACCAAGTTTACATAAGAGTTAGCACAAGGTGTGCCCATAGCTACTCCTTGTGTCTGTAAATAATAATCATCTTGATACATAAAGACATTATTTTCCAGTATAAACTCTTAACAGCATAGTACATTTCATAATCATATTAGAATCAACATGATTGTTACATAAAAATGCTCTCAAAAGTTCTAATCCTTCATTATTAGGAATAATTGTGAATAATGATTTCACATCTAAAGTGACCATCCATATATCTGGTTCATTTGTAACATTATCAACTTCTATACTAAAAGTATTTAGGGACTCTTGTGTATCTTTAATTATAGTTCTGGTTTCCCATACTAATTTCTTAAGTTGATTTTCAACATATATGAATAAGGGTTCAGTGAGCCATCCTCCACCTGAGATTATAGGTCTCATCTTGGGTTCAGATAAACATTTATGAACCTTAGGAAGCCCTCTAATAATAGGTATAGTAGGGTGTTCAACTAAAAATATTTATAGAGATCTGCATTGATAATATTAGACATAAGTCATAAATTACTGTGCATATCATGTATAATTTTGTTAAGCTGAATATTATTAATCAGTTTATATGTTTCATTATCATGTAGCATTGCTATCATAGTATTTTCATAATAATGTCCATCAAGAATAACTATAGCTCCTCCCTTGTCAGCTGGTCTCATTATAATGCTGTCATTATTACTCAAATTATATAAAGCATCATATTCACCTTTATTTAAGTTGCGAAATTTGTGATGCTTACTACTCTTACTATTCCACATATTTATTAAATCTCTTTCCACTGACTTATCAAAAGCTTCTAACATAGGATGCATGTGAGGTACAAATGCACTAGGCTTTTTAAAAATATTAAGATCATTTCTAGAATCATTGTTAAAAAGCATTTTCAAAGCAGTATTTCTAATAAAGGTTTTCACCTCTATAATAAAGTCAGTGATATCAGTTGTTCTAGATGGTATAAAGGACAGTCCTTTATTAAGTAATGTCCTTTCATGAGTCTGTAGAACGTAACTGGATACATTTATAACAAGATCACAGTCGCTTACTACTGCTGTTTGTTCAGTGAGTGCTTCAATTCTTCTGACATTTTCCTCTTCTTGTTGAATTTCATAGGAGTCCATTTCTTCATTTCCTTGATGGGAAGTGGAAATGGACAACCGGCTTGATCTAAAAAAGGTGTTTGTAAATTAAAACCTACAGTTTTTCTTCTAACATCTATATTCAAATTAGTGTTATCTTGAGATATTGTAATTTAATTATTCTCTTGAATAGATGTAGAAGCTGTTACTTCATTAACTGAATGAGTACTCTTAACATTCTGTTTGGTCAGAAGATTGGCATTAGTTGTTAACTTTGCTTCATAACTACTAACTAGAGCCTTAGTTGTTCAACCACTAGTACCTTCAGTTGGTTGTGAAGAAATATGTCCATGTTCAGATGGTTTAACTTGTTTATTAAAACGAGAATTGTCCATGATATTATCATTATTAGCCATGTGATTACTAATAGAGAAATTTTGGCCCTTGTGTTCATATTCTTGCTGGACTACTCTCTCTGCTCTTTGTGTCTCTCTCGGCCATGAGAAGACATGCCCCAGTTCAAAATCTCTGATATATCGTTCTAATTTTCTCCTTTTAGAGAGTAGCAATTTACACTCAAGATTATGTACATAGGCACATATATTATCATAAAATTCACTGCATTCTGAATCATTAAGAAGGGATTTAATTATTGTCTGTTCTGTAATTTCACTACTGAGATTATTCTCAGTCTCTACATATTGGTCGATAAGCATCTTCATATAGGTATAGCTTGTCTCTATATTAAGTTGTTGCCACTTGGCTAATAGCCCTGGATATAGTGATCCAAATGTTGGCATTTTTAAAATTCTAAGTCCCCTTGGTATTACTTTAAAACAGAAACACGCCTCCATATGTTTGCGCTGCCATTGTGTATTTTTCAATTTATTGAACAAATTCTCTATTTTACGTGTGTGTTGCAATAATTTAATCACATGATCAGCTTCACAATCACTATTACCTGCATTCAACAGGTCTTTTCTATGTAACTTCAACAAAGCATTCGCTTCAGCATTCATAAGCCTCTTAAAAGTTAATTCCATCTCCTTGGTATTATTACATTATGTACCCACTTCTGGGTTGTAGTCAAGTTAAATTTCATCAAGATTATCACTTGCCATGTTACTGCTGCGGCAATAAAGTGAAAATTAGTAGATAAACAAGAAGCAGCAGCAGATTAAAAGTGCCCAGCAGGAAAACTAAGTAATTAGCGTAGCAAAAACTTCCAGGCACCACCACAGCAATGACGATACTTAGTATCAAGATATAACAGCACTAATACAGCAAAAGCCGTTATTAAAAGTCACTTCTGAGCATAGCAAAAACTTCCAGGCACCACCACAGCAAAAATGATACTTTGTATCAAAATATAACAGCATTAATACTGCAAAAACCGTTATTAAAAGTCACCTCCACTTGTAGAATTCAGTAAAATATCTATCCAGATATCGCTTGACTGAAACAACTGAAGAACAGGATGCAGTCACAGTAAATGCAGCAATTATACATTCAAATGAAATAACGAAAATGTTCAAATTATCCACATCGATACTATATGTTTAAAACACTTTTATTTGTAGTACAAAATAAAACAGAAGCTCCTTGTAAGCACATTCTGGTTGCAGCAAACCCTTCATCGGACAAACAGTTTTCATTTCAAATAGCAGCATTTAAATAGTTTAGTTTGGCACCAAAATCCATCTTAAAGTGACATTAACCATAAATGGATGTTTATACTAGAAGCGCTTGCATATATAATGTAAATAAATATGCATACCTATTAAATGCTTAATTTATAAAATAAAAGCTATATAAAATAAAAACTGTATAAACGTTCAAACAACTCATAATACAAATTATAAATCATAATGCAAATTATAAATCATATATCATATATCAATTCATAAATACATTCATATAACTAAATTAAATTTCATAATAAAAAAAAAACGAAAAACTACTAAAAATCAAAAGAAAAACGAGTTGAATGGTAGGAGAAAGCTGAAATAAGCAAATACGAATAACGTAATGCTAAAGCAGCTAAAAACTTTAATATGGTAAGCGCTTTCAGTGGTAAAAATATTCCACCTTCTTCAGACCCAGAACAACATAAAAATGTTACAATGTTAAGTATAGACACATAATAAGTTTATTAGAACAAAATGAGTTGTATTGGCAAATCAAAACGGCTGCATACATTTTCCCTGGTTTAAATGAATTTGTGTCTATTAAAAGCTTTAAATAGATAACATATTAATTTTGCATAAAAGATTTTGAATTTGATACTGTACCTTTTTGTTGATTAAGTTTGAAACATAGTAACATTTACACAGTTATATATATATAAAAATATGGACTTTGTTTTTGGTCATATATTCAGTATTATTATGATCAGATTTTAGTCTTTAACCAGCATGCAATTAATTCTTTATTTTTTACATATTACTATATATTTTTATGTGTCTATATTTAGCTAAATATCTTAGTTCTTACAGTAAATTTATGTCATTATCACATATTATACATTTTCAGTTTTGCCCTAGTAGATTTTTAAAATGTGATTTTTTTTTAGTATAACATTTACACATGTTATACGTATATATTTAATGTCATTTATAAATTGAGTATTATGTACTTAACATTGTAACATTTTAGAGCAGGTTTCATACTGTTTAAATATTGTACTTTTATCTGGTTTTATTTTTATTGGTTGATTGAATGACTGATAATTAACTACAAGCTATATAAGCATCAGTTTTATGTTGTTCTGGGTCTGAAGAAGGTGGAATATTTTTACCACTGAAAGCGCTTACCGTATTAAAGTTTTTAGTTGCTTTAGCATTACGTTATTTGTATTTGATTATTTCAGCTTTCTCCTACCATTCAACTCGTTTTTCTTTTAAATTTCATAATAACATTTAATACCTATATAAATATAAATATGAATATGATATTAAATATATCACCCACATTAAATCAATAAGAATCCTATAATAATTATATATGAAAAAATACATCAGTATAAGACATTAAAACACTAAAATAAATATGGTGGTATAAATTGTGCTTCAATGGCCTATTTCTCAAAAATGGCTTTATTGTTACCGTACTATTTAAACCTTTCCCTTTATCGGACTGCATACGAATAATCCACCTATTTTGATGAAGTATATTTGTGGGAACAAGTGGGCTTTCCCCCTGAACTGAGGATATGATATATTGTAAGTGGATATGCCACATGTTACAGCCATAGATCCTGACATGCCAGCTTTGGAGGATATGTTAAATGCTGCCTGCAATATTCCCAACTCTGTCTTCAGTCCCTAAAAGAGCAGGTAGACTTTATAAAACACTTCAAACTTTCTTACTGTCTTTTTATGCTGCCTTATAGTCACTTCTCTGCAAAAGGCTGTTTTTTTTAAGCAAACAAAATAAAAAATCTTTTAACATTATCATGTATGACAGACACTCTTACATTGTGCCATTATGGATTATTTTCATTTACATGTGAGTAGCAAATGTTATACCTTGCAAACAATGCCAGCGCTATAGCTGCAAACATTGTACAACACTATTAATATATCCAGTCATTGGCAATCAACCATTGCATGGCTCATTTAAAATCCTGACTTCTTTTAAACCTCGATGTTCATAGTGTTTCACTGTTGCAGTCATGACTGTAGGGTTCTCCCCTGCCAGCAGGCAGCCCCAGGTCGGCCAGAATCCAAAGTCTGGGTCCGGCGTCGGCTGTTCAACCATGCTCCCTGACGTCAGAGCGCCAGGAGTACAAAGCTGACAGCCGACGCCATCTTCTCCAGTCTTTCTTGCCGTGCGGTGATAGCAGTTCGCAAGTATCGGTCGGCTGACTCCTGATGAATTTTTCTATATACTTCGGTCCGAAGACTTTCTTCTCCACTCAAAGCCAAGTACCCCGTTGGGGAAACTTTTTTCTTGCTCCACTCCGATGTCAGAAAAAGTTAATAATTGTATTTCATGTGGGAAGCAAATACCTCATAAGGATTTTCATTCTTACTGTATTCCTTGCTTAGGCCCTGACCACGACGTAGCTAGTTGTCGGTTTTGTGCTAGATTCAATCAACGTACAATTAAGTGAAGGTACGATTTTGCTTTTCATTACTTCGGTAGGCGCTTTAATTACAAAATGTCGTCTGATACGGTCCCGGCTACCGGAGTTCACAAACGTCACAAGGATAAAGACAGGCCTCCGAGGTCCAAATCTAATGATAGCGCACAAGCGGAGCCAGCTTCAGGTTCGTCCGTCATCAGTGAGGCACTTTTGCAGCCCCTGTCCTTGGCCATTTCAGAACCGATGGCCGAAACGGACTCTCATGAGGAGCCAACCAGGCCTTTAAATATTTCTGTTGCAGGACCTTCGGACAATGCTCCTTCGGATGGGTCCGGAGCCGCTGTGCAGGTACCGGCTTCCGAAGGGGTTTTCAGGCCTACTCAGCTACTAGTAAAGGCAAAGGCAAAGCCAAAGACAAAGGCAAAGACTCCTTCTAAATCACAGGCCTCTTCTGAACCGGCTCCCAAGTCACAGAAACAGTTACTCAAGATGGCGGAGGATTTACTTACTATGATTAGGGGTTCACTTCCCCCTCCAGACAAAAGGCCAAGGCAGGATGTTTATTATGATTCCTCTGATCAGGCTTCTGTTTCCTCAGTTTTTTCTTCTGATCAGGAATATTCTTTCCCTCCTTATGAGGATTCTGATGCTGAAGAATCCATTCCTTCAGCTTCTCCCCCCCTGAGGATTTCTCTTTTGGGGAAACTTTGCATGAAATGAGGGAACATTTCCACTGGGAAGGACAGGAGTATTCAGAATCCAAGAAAAGACTGAGGGATTTTCTTCTTCTTCCCCAACATAGACCCCTGGCTATTCCTCCTGTTTTGGATATTGTGAATGATGCCTTTTCGGAGGCTAACTTAACCCCTGACTCTTTTCCTCCTGCTCCTGTTAAGCCTGATGGATATTACAGGGTTCCTGATTCCCATCTGTTTTTATACAAGAACCCTGCTGATGACCCTGAAACCATTTCTCAGGGTCCTAAGGGAGTTAAGGCCGCTTCTGCCAAAAATCCCATTCCTACTGAAAAGGATTCCCGATCCTTAGAAAGATGGGGCAAAAAGGTGTACACTTCTGCTACCTTGTCCATTAGGGCTTTAAACTGTCAGTTTCATATGCTTAAATACCAGCAATTTCTCTTGTCTGTCTTAAAACAAAAGCTTACTTCCATTTCTGCCTGTGCAGATGATAAGAAATTACATGACTTATTGCATGCCACTGAACAGGTTGGGAAGCATGGTTTACACTGTGGATTTGATGCCTTGGAGGCTTCTTGTAGGGCTGCGGCCTCTGGCACAGTCATTAGAAGGCATGCATGGCTAAAGGAACAAAATTTACCTGAACAAGTAAAGGCTAAATTATTGGATGCTCCTGTTCAGCATAATGTTTTGTTTGGATCAAAAGCTGAAGAGGTGATTAAAAAGATGGAGGATAAGGCGAAATCCATGCAAACAGTTAAAGATTTCTTAGAAGTACAGCCACCTAGATTTAGCAGGAATTGGCCTTCAAAAAATTGGTCCTTTCCCACTTCAGACAGGCCTCAGAGGGGTAGATATAGACGCTCCAGAGGTAGGCCTCAAACACAAGCTGCTTATAGACCAAGACAGTGGACTGCTTCCACCTCTAGGGGGGGAGAGGACAGGTCACAATCTCAAAGGAAACAAACTCAATGACTCCGAGAGGGGCTTCCAGGCAAGAAGTTCTTGTAGCCCAACAGAGGGAGGAAAACTCTCTCTTTTTTATCAAAATTGGACTCGAATAACCCAAGACAATTGGGTTTTGGATGTGGTTTTAAGAGGTTACAAATTCCATTTTCATACCTTGCCAAGGCCAAGCGGATGGCCAGACCTTCCAAAACATAAATGGATGGAGGCCTTAAACCAGGTGGAAGCTCTTTTGGCTATGAATGCCATAGAACTGGTTCCTCTTTCAGAGATGGGAAAAGGTTTTTACTCGAGGCTTTTTCTAGTCCCAAGGAAGCAAAACTTATGGAGACCCATTCTGGATCTGTCTGTCTTGAACACCTTTCTAGAGATTCCAAAATTCAAGATGCTTACTCTACAGCAGCTACTTCCAATGCTGTCCAAAGATGCATGGATGGTAACTTTGGATTTAAAGGAGGCATATTTACACATTCCCATCAGGCAGGATCGCAGAAAATACCTCAGGTTCAAGGCCGGATCGAGGCACTTTCAATTCTCTGCGCTGCCCTTTGGATTGTCTACTGCGCCCAGGGTCTTCACCAAATGCCTGGCTCCAGTAGTAGCTTACTGCAGACTCAAGGGAATTCAAATTTACCCTTATCTGGACAATTGTCTAATTCAGGCAGACAGCAAGGATGTCTTATCCAGCATCTAGAATTTGTACAGAACCTCCTCAAGTTCCTGGGATTCTCTGTAAACATAAAAAAGTCAAATTTGACACCATCACAACAGATAACTTTTCTGGGTGCACTTATAAACACCACAACCCAGATGGCATTTCTGACATCCGAAAAACAATTACAGCTGGCTTCAACTTTCAGAACCTTGGCAACTCTAACTGAACTATCTGCAAGGAAATTCCTGCAGGCTTTGGGTTACATGGCCTCCTGCATCCTTCTCGTACCATATGCAAGACTACACATGAGGAAAATACAGTTTAGACATACTGATCTCCGTCCTTCCTTGCCTTCAAAAGGAATTTCTTTGGTGGTCCAGGGCATGTGCTCTAAACAAAGGGAAACCCTTCCGTCTGCCTCCTGCCACTCAGATTCTAACCACGGATGCCTCGGATTATGGTTGGGGAGCCCATTTTCAGGGCAATTGTTTGCAGGGCCTTTGGACAAAGGATCAGAAGCACCTGCATATCAATTTAAAGGAAATGTTAGCCATTCAGAAAGCTCTATTGGCCTTCAGGAATCTTTTACAACCAGGACAACTGCTAATACGGACAGACAACACCACAGTTATGTGGTACATAAACAAGCAAGGGGGATCTCATTCCTACCCCCTTTGCAGACTAGCCATGGATCTATGGAACACAGCTCTAGCTTGCAATCTGGATCTTCAAGCTCAGTTTCTACCAGGGAAACAGAACTTCCTGGCAGACAGTCTGAGCAGAAACCTTTCGGATTCACACGAGTGGATGCTGGACACCAAAATATTCTGGATGATAACAGCAGTCTGGGGATGTCCTCACATAGACCTCTTTGCATCCCATCTCAATCATCAACTACAGAATTTTTGCACCAGGACTTTCCACAGAGAAGCTTGGAAAGTGGACACCCTGTCATTCAGTTGGAGGAACCTCTCGGGATATGCCTTTCCGCCTCTTCCTCTTCTTCCACGGGTTTTATTGAAGATAAAACAGGACAAGCCCAAGATGATAATCTTGCTGGCTCCAAATTGGCCTCGGCAGTTTTGGTATCCAACTCTAAAAAACCTATGCCTGGAGCCCCCTTGGGTTTTACCTCCGTCTCCGAACCTTCTGTCCCAACATCAGGGTCATGTTCTACACTCTCATGTCAGAACTCTCAGCCTGGCGGCCTGGTTAATCCAGGGCCTTTGATTTCTTCTTTATGCCCAAGCAGGTTATGGATGTCATTTTAGAAGCCAGACGTCCTAGCACTAGGAAATCATATGCAGGAAAATGGAAAAGATTTTGTTCCTGGATGCAGGCTCAGGATTCTGATCCTCTTCTTCCTAATATTACTTTAATTTTACTTTACCTGACAGATATCTTACATAAGGGTCTCTCTTTCTCTTCCATTAAGATACATGCCTCTGCTATTTCTGCTCATTATAATACAGACCCTCCCATCTTTTCCCACTTGCTCATGAGACAGTTTCTCAGAGGAGCTAAGAACTTAAGACCTCCTAGATCTCCTCCCATTCCTGCTTGGGATCTCAACTATGTTTTGGAAAAACTAACCTTGCCTCCTTTTGAGCCTGCTGCCTCTTCTGACATCAAGTCTTTATCTTGGAAGACAGCTATCCTGTTAGCCCTAACCTCTGCCAGGAGAGTTTGAGTTACAAGCTCTTATGGCTGTGGAACCTTATATTATTTTTCATCAAGATAGGGTATCTTTGAGGACTAATCCTACCTTCATGCCTAAGGTGGTTTCCAAAGTGGCTTTAAATCAAACTATCCACTTGCCAACCTTTTTCCCCACTCCTCAAAATAAAGGGGAAAGGATCTTACATTCCTTGGATGTACACAGACAACTACGTTTTTACCTGAACAGAACCAAGGACTTCAGAAAATCAGAACAATTGTTTGTTTCTTATGCTTCAAGTTCCCAAGGTAAAGCCATTTCAAAACAGACCATTTCTAAATGGATTGCTCATGGAATCAGATTTTGTTATTCTCGCCATGGAAAGCATATCCCAGGGAGTATACGGACTCATTCCACCAGAGCTGCTGCCACTTCTGCGGCCTTCCTCAGGGGAGTTCCTACCAAGGACATTTTGGAAGCTGCAACTTGGAGTTCAGCGCATACTTTTTCTAAGCGCTACAATCTACATCTCTACTCTAAGTCTAGGGCAGGCTTTGCCTCTGCAGTCTTGCAGGGCCTTTTAGCTGCCCCTTCCTCTTTATGACCACCTCCTTTTCTTTCAGCTTTGGGATTCTACCCTACAGTCATGACTGCAACAGTGAAACACGATGAACATAGTGCAGTTGTGTACACCTACCATAAATGTAGATGTTAGAGTGTCTTCACTGTTGCAGTCTGGGTTTCCCTCCCTCCTGTCCCCTCTTGTTTTTACTTCTGTGTATTTCCTTTTTTCACCATTCTTCTGAGGTGTATTTGCAAAGGTTATGGGACCTTTTTCATTTTGGGACTCCTGACTTCTGGGGCAAGAAAAACTGGAGAAGACGGCGTCGGCTGTCAGCTTTGTACTCCTGGCGCTCTGACGTCAGGGAGCATGGTTGAACAGCCGACGCCGGACCCAGACTTTGGGATTCTGGCCGACCTGGGGCTGCCTGCCGGCAGGGGAGAACCCTACAGTCATGACTGCAACAGTGAAGACACTCGAACATCTAAATTTATGGTAGGTGTACACAACTGTACTTTCCTCCTCTGCATGTATTGATCCCACATTTCCCAATTTCTCCCAAGTAATTTGCTTCTACCCTTTTCCAAAGATCCCATTTCCAGTTGTTTTATCACCATCTTGGCGAATAAAGTTGGTTTAGACTTTGATTTCCATTTTCTAATAATTGCTTTATTGCAGCCGTTGCAATTAGACTCGGCAAGGCCTTACTATGTCTAGGCAATTCTGATTCTGTATCATAGCTCAGAAAATCATTTTCCTAGTTACTCCAGTTTGCTCACCCAGCATCTCCGACAATGCAGAACTGCAGGGAATTTTTAATTTCTGCCAACTCATTACACCCCCAGAAAATATGTTCTCAATTACCTCTTTCTTCCCCTTCATACATCCAACATTTGCTGTCTACCTGAGGAAAAAATTATTTGGAGCCTACTTGGGGTATACAAATACCTATGTAAGCACTTCCAGGCAAAGATCCTGAATCTTCTAGATTGTGTTGCATATTTGGGAGACGTACATATATCCCCCCCATTGTTACTTTGTGAATTGCTTTTCCAATCTCTCTTCCCAAGGCTTCTTAACCTCCTCTGATTCTTAAAATATATTTATCATACAATATTGCAAAAGGCTTTCTAACCTAGGAAAAGGCAGATTTCTGTCTGGAAACTTTCTTGAACTTCGCTAGTCAATGTCATACTTCAGCAAGGGAATATTTCAGAATTCTAGAGTTTATGGCTTCCATGATTCCTGTTACCAGGTTACACATTAGAAATGTTTAATGGCTTCAAAAAAACAAAAACTCTGCATTCTTATCCACTGGAATGTCAGATTCCAATTTGGGGCTCTCCCTTTCTCTCCTCATATCATTTCAATCTGAATCTGTAAATACAGTTGGCTCAGATTTTGTTTTGAGAAGTGTTTCTATGGGGATAAAGGTTCAAAGTCTGTGGGAATCATCAGATTTGGCAAAGCACATAAATGCCAGAGATATTAGCTGTAATACATGCAATAACATTTCTTCATCTCTGGTCCCTTGGACCTTTACAGGTGATTGTTCCACATCACTGTGGTGTTGTCTGTAAACTGAGGAGCACCCCCCCCCCCGGTGCAGACTAGCTGTGATAGCTTGGGAGATAGCTCTTTCATTATAGTTTAGCCATCCAAACATTTTACATTCTATCAGTATATAATGTAGTAGCAGACAAGCTGAACAGGACCAGGACAGTCCTGCATGCATGAAAATTGAATGAGGAAGCCCGGCAGGAATAGATTCAGCTGTGGGAAGCAACTTAAATAGACCCATTTGCCTCCTTTCAAAACGGACAACTAAACAAATTCTACCCAGGACTCTCTGCAGTCTGACCTGGGAAACGGATGCAGTTTCGTTCCTGTCATTGACTATGCTTATTTAGGCATTTCTACCTTTTCATTGATCCTGGGTAATTCTAAATATTTATACTCTCCAGAAATCATTTTGACTCCCTTCTGACCCAGACAACATTGTTTAACCACCAGAAGAAATGTTCTAGTTGATGCCTCACCTATTACCAGGGCCCTGTCCAGGATTATTACCAGGATTATTACCTCTGGCTTGCAAACATTTGTGTGAGTTACTACCTTATGCCCTGTTTACTCCTTTAGCGAGTTTTTTTTTGTTTTATTTTATTTATGTATCCATCCATCCTTTGACTGGTTAGTCCCTCTAGGCTGGTAGCCCCTTTTGGGGGAGACCTGAGGTGGTATTTACACTACTAGGGGAAATTTGGCCCCGGCATCAAGGAATTTCCCCTACTCTTTGTAGTTGGGGGAAGAGTTTGTATTACACATCCAGACTTCCTGTTTTCTGTCCAGACATGGAGACAGCAAAGAGGAACAGGCATGGCTGGTTCAACTTCTGCTGAAACTGGAGTGAAAGTTACTGAAAATGTAGCTGAAATGGTGGAATTGCTACCTGAAATTTTTTCTGATGATGTGGATGCAGAAAAAACAGTGAAATTGGAAGAAAAGATTTGTAGCTGAAACAGAGATGGATTCTGTGGAAAACTTTCAAAGGAGATTGTTTGAGGGAGATATAGTTACCCGTGATTGGAGGGTTGTAATTGTCAGAGGTGTTGCAGGATGATTATATGAAATAAATGGTAGAAAGAGGCTGTGCCAGAGAAAGTTCCTGAGACAAAAACCTGTGCACAAACTGTTGGAGAAGGAACAGAAAAGAAACAAAAGAAAAAAAGTGTACAACATGTGTGAGCAGTGTAAACCAAAAAAAAAAAAAAGTTTGGACACATTTTGAAGTTTGGGTCTGTGTCATAGCACCTCTGGGTCTCAAAGTAAAAGGGGTAAGAACATTTATTTTAATTAATAAAGAAACTTTTTGTGACTTGATATTTGAGACTGGGCAGCTGGCCATGGAAAATATTTTGGGTGCATATGAAGAAAAGAAAAATATTATCCGTGGTCTGAATATGTGGTGCAAGCTTTTTACAGAACAACCAAAAAAGAAAGTAATGATCCAGGTTGGAACTGAAGTTGAAGTAAGAGAACTGAAAGAACATGTGTTAACTGTGTGTAAAGAAGTAACTGATGCTACAAAAATATATGATGAAAGAGGAGTATGGACTGGGGGATGGGAATGTGGAGTAATACTGAAAATGGGAAATTATAATGTTATGCATGCACCTAGTATTAATGTTCAAGGTAATGGGTTTTGTGAAATACATGGGTCAACCAAAGACTTACTTTTGTGGAAGAAATGATCATTTAATCAATGAATGTGATAAAAAGTTATTTATATGGAAAAACAGGGCATAATGCAAAAAATGTGATTTAAAGTGCAAAAAAAGTGGCAATACTTGGGCATTCATGGGTGGAGTGTGAAATGAATGTGCAAGAAAATTAAGTTATACAGGAGAACGAAGAATGTGTTATACAAGAAAATGTGCTAAAAGATGTGAATAATAGAGGTCATACATGAAGTTGAACAAAGTAACAAGGAAAAATAAACTGGAGACTGGCATACAATAAGAAAAATAATTCAATAGGGGAAAGAGTTAAAGGAAAAGAAAATTCAAAAATATAATGCTTAAGGAAAATAAGAGAAAGGGCTAAAAATGTTGTTATACTAACTGTTCTTAAAAGCTGAAAATATTAGCAACTACAGTGGTTAGAACTCCCTCAGCTAATTAGCTATCACCAGTTAGTCCTCACCTTCAACATAATAAGGAACCCTCAGAAAACCCCAGCCCTAAACCAACTTCTAAACCAATATTATGCAAATCGCACTCTACACTCATCCAACAAAACCCTGCTCTGCATAACCAAAGCCAGTAACACTGCAGGTAAAAGTCTGTTCTCCCACATCATTACTAGGGAACAGAATAACCTCCCCCAAAGTATCTCCTCTGCACCATCCATCTCACTTTTCAAGACATCACTAAAGTCACACCTCTTGCAATCATAGCTCTGTCCCTGTATCACATAAAATCTTTTCTGCTCTCCTTCTAACTTGCCACACTTCATCTCCTCACTGCTTACCTCAGCTATTCTGTACTACTCAGATACTCCCCATCAGGAACTACTATCCTACAAACTATTTCTCAGGCTATGACATATCTCCCAAATAGCATTATTTTTCCAGATTCCATGCCTTCATTTTTATGCTTTGTACTACCAATAGGGAATTCAAAGTTATGCTATCTATACCAAGCTTGCTCAAATCAAACTAAGGTACAAAAAAATCTCCTTGATTGTATATATGCCACTGTATAGACATTTTCTGTAATTCGTGGATTATGTGTGGTCATATAAAGACATGGAGTTCTGGTTGTATATATGCCTCTGTACAGAAATTGTTTTGTCTTTGTTGTATTTGTACTGTTATGTTATGGAGCTTTTCTCCCCGGGCCTCCGCTATAAATGGACCTTGTTCCAGTCTGACTTTCCCGGTAAACAAATGTAAAATAAATAAAAACTATGAAAAATCTTGACAATAGGTATATTGCAATGGTGTGCTGCAGTAGATGCACATATTGTTTTAGAAGATATCAGATTAACAACAGAGGAAGAAAGAACACAAACTGAAAAACTTTGGAAGAGTATGGTAGTTTGGAACATGGGGAAAGAAACGTGCTTGGGCATATGCATATTATGTCAATAAAGCATTTAAATATTGGATGTAACCATAGTGGAACTAGGATGAATTACAGTAATAGACCTGAGATGGAAAAATGTGTATAGAATTGTAGCTTTGTATGCATATGTAATGAGAGAGAGAAATGATGTTTAAAAATATTCTTGAATGTTTGTGCAAATATGGACAGTATAGTGGTGGGTGATTTATAATTGTAATTTTAAGAAAAAATAACAGCAATTGTGATAAAAGAAATGGAAGGTTAAGTGTATGGGAGAATAACCACTGAACCTACAAAAGGAATGAAATTAGGACAGAAAGTGATTATTTTTTTAATATCTGACAGTTTAAAAGTTGAAAAAGGAGTTAAGTATGCTGGATTTTCAGATCGTGTGGCTATATGGGTTAAAGTACAGGGAAATTAAGCATATACAAGAATAGGAAAAGAAATGTAGATTTAGAGAAACAAACTTATGGAATTATGGAAAACCCACGAGTATGAGATTTTTGAGAATTGGACTGTTTAGTGGCTTAATTTTAAAGGGAAATATAAAAGTGTTTTTAGAATATATAAGGAAGAAAAGAAGGAAATAACAAGATATTAAGTCAAGAAACATTCAGAGATTTTATTAGAGAAGAAAAATTCCTTTTTTTGAAAAAAAGGGAAATACATAAAATCAAAATTAACTTGTTATATAAACAACCATTGTTTACAAGGAAAGAAAGAAGAGGTAGCACCATATTTGAGTAAAATAATAAAAGAAGAAACAAATAATTAGAGAATTAAAGAATAAGGAAGGTAAGCAAATAAGACGGGCAAGAAGGAATATACGGAATAAATATGTATTAGAATTATTCGTTAAAAGAGAAGACCACCTAGAACAAACTTATAAATGTGAGAAATTAAATGAGGAATATAATGAGTTCTGAAGGCTGCCAGCCTAGCCAGATAGGATTTTATACATAGGATTTTATATATTTCTATCATTTGTAAATATGAATGTTGAATTGCAGACTATTCTTAAATGAAAGAACATACTGTGAAATGTGAACTTAAAACAATGTAACAACATTGCCCTCTGCTGTGAAGAAAGTTAAGACGAGCATTTATCGTTTGTTCAAATTATTTCAGGACAGTCTGATGTTTACAATTCGGCTCTGGCCAGGCTAGATGAAAGCATCCTGCCTATTGTTTTAAGGAATAATTATTAGAGTTTCCATGTGGAATGCCTTTTATTGATGTAGTTTACTGCAGGTGCAAGATGATAATTATGTAGCATCTGTTAGCCTGGGAACACCCACAAGCTGAAATTACTGAGATTAAGTTCATTCTAATATAATCTAAATTTTAAAGCCAATTATCAGATCATAGCATGTTATGGGACCCCTTCTGTGACCCCCCCCAAAAAAAACTATGTCCATTTCTTAAATTCACTGGATGAACTTCATATACACAGACAATTTATCATCGTGGGTGACACTAACTTCCCATCGATAAACGGGGAGACCTGTACCTCAAATACAGGCTATGTCTGAAAATTTCTTGATTTCATAAACAAGAATTCCCTGGATCAAATAATTAGCCCTCTAGAGGACAAAATGTTCTTGACCTGGTCTTTAAAATGTTGCATCTGTATGCACTATCCCATTGGTATTCTCTTCCCAAGACAAATCCGACCACAAATTTTTCTTTCAAAATCCATAAACTAGCAGATGTAGATATCGTGCTGGAGACTTCAAACATCCTACAATTTCTGTGATGAATTTTTAAGGTACAATTATAATTGTAACCCCCCAAAATGTTGACAGAGTTAGTTGTTCTCCAGATAAATTCTTTATCCATGTAGAAAACTGTATAACCCCTGTCTGTACCTACCAGACCTAATTAAAATGGGAAGGATAAGAACAAACTATCCTGGTGGTCCACATGCATAAATGAGCAATGCAGTGAAAAGGAAAAGCTTATTAGATTACACAGCAAAGCTAAAGCCCCACAAATCAAGGTCAACATCAGAATGTTATGCAATATATTAAAAAAAATGCGGTTTAAAAAAACAGGGCTTCTCAAAAATTTGGGTTGGCATTGGAAGTTGAGGATAATTAAAAATCCTTCTTTACTGCAGTGGTAGCATTGTTGCCTTACAGCAAGAGGTTCTCCCGTTCGATTCTCGGCTGGAGTGCGGGGATTGCCTTCTGTGTGGAGTCTGCATGTCCTCCCTGCAGTTGGGTGGGCGTTCGAAAGACATGCGTAAATGGGAGTGCCTTCATTGAAGGTTGAATGAGCTGGCACCTCGGCTTTCATGAAAATCTACTGCTAATCATTAGCGGACCGGAGTTCCACTGTGGCGACCCCTAACTGGGAAAAGTTGAAAGACAACAACACTGTTAGCCTGGGAACACCAGGAAAGTGTAAAAGAAATGATGTAATGGGAACAAGGACTGCAGTAGCAAATTAAACAGAGAATCAGAAGGCATTAAGCATTTTTGTCTTGATCATCCAACTTACCGTACTGTCTTGCTGTTATGTAAGCTTGTCTTAGATTTGTGTTTTTTTTTTTTTTTTAGAAATAACTAGGAACTAGAAAGATTAGACTGTTTTTCTGTGATGTCAGAACTGTACTACTGATTTGTTTTAAGTATTTCTGTGTGATCTCTGAACTCTTTGACTAGCACTGTGTAGTAGAAAGTATTGTTTTGTGGTTTTAATTATTTATTAAATATTTTAAAACCTTTTAACTGTGGTTGGTTTATGTAGAGATAAGTTGAGCTCTAGAGTACATTGCATATTTATGGTTTATTGTCCAAGTCACTCCAAATAAGCTTTGTCTGTTTAGTCACACTTACCAATTGGATAATAATATTGCACAGTAATAATTGGGACACCCTTTTAAGGGCCTTTGAGTAGCTGATAATTATTAGTGGGTGGTGGCAGCTGGTACTACCGTATAGTCTGGGGAAAGAGGCACAGCTGGAGAACCTGTGCCAGCCATCCCCAGGAGTGTCTGTGTGGTTGTATAAACTCTTCTCAGTGTGTGTATGTCAGCTACTTGGGCAGGGAAACGATGCACTGGTTGGACAGAGAGGGTGCTAGAGGTTTTAGCTTGCCCACTAGACTGAGATCTGGACCCTATAGCTGTGCCAGTGGGGAGTCTTATTGGGGACCTGGAGAGCAAGGGAGCGAACAGCCCCGGACTGACTGTGATCTCTGTGTGCTCTTGAAGGAAATTGCACTTTACTGTGTGTATTTGTTATCCTTTCCTCCTATATGAGATGCCCTCTCTGGTGTTAGTGGTGAGGATTGAGGCTCCTTGATTGCTGGGCCAGGACACAGGCGTCACATGAGTGTTTAGGACTAAATTTTAAAAAGATGTAAACATGAATTCTGCAACAGGACTGGATGGAAATGAATATATGTAAAAAAATGTAGTGGCAAAACATGTTTATAGATGTTCTGAATGAATGGTTAGAAACTGGAATTAGAAATGTGTACAGGAGTTGTAAAATTTATATTTCAAAAGGGAAAAAGGAGGAGATTAAAAATGAAGACCTATAACATCGAATAATATGGATTATAAAATTTTCATGAGAATAAAAAGGTTACAAAAAATAGTTTGACCAAAATATCTTCAGA
This sequence comes from Protopterus annectens, assembly GCF_019279795.1. NCBI lineage: Eukaryota > Metazoa > Chordata > Ceratodontiformes > Protopteridae > Protopterus > Protopterus annectens. The sequence goes on along the minus strand of NC_056728.1, from coordinate 688,136,563 downwards.
AAAAATGAAAAGGAAGCAGAGTTATTATGGATAAGAGAAATAATTGATATCATAAATAAAAATGTAGAAGCAAAGGTTACGATAGGGAATACAAGTGAAGCCTATAATATTCAATATAAATCATTATGGGGACTTTTGCAGGCATATAATGTAAGCAAAAAATATTACAAGTAATAAAATCAAGTTTATGAAAGTAACTGTGTGAAACTAAATCTAATAAATGGCTGGATTGGAGAAGAAATAGAATATGGAATAAAGCAGGGCTGCCCAGCTAGTAGTTTAAATTTCTCATTAGTTATGAATGCAATAGTGAAGAAAATTAATAAAATATCAGCGATGGATACAAAATGATGAAGGAAGTACAGTTGCCAATAATTATGTGGATGATATCGTAATAATTGTTAATTAAAAATAAAGTATGGATGGAAGAAGAAAATGAAAAATCAAGTCATTAAAAACAAATGGTTTAAGTATAAATAGAAAAGTAAAGGATTTGGTTTTGAAGGTGTTGAGTTCAATGAAAAATATATAGATTAGGAGAAATATTTGGAAGTTATGAATACAGACAACAATGGAATAATGTACTCAAGTAAAGGATATAACTATTTTTTAGAAATCGTATAGATTTTCATATATAATAAAGCACACTTGTTAAACACCAGGGTAATAGCAAAAATTGCTTATGTTGCTAACATCTGTGTGATTCCTATTAAGTATGATAAGGAACTAATGATTATATTTTCTTTTTATGGGGCTGTAGACTGAATCCAGTCGAGAAGGATTCTGTATATGAAAGAAGAGCAAGAAGTCTTGGGTTTAATAAACCCAGTAGTACATGCAGCATATTTAATTTTATGTAAGGTAATAAAAGTAATTATGAAGGAAAATAAAATTATACTATATTATAAATACAAAGAATTGTGGAATGAGTGGAAGTTTAAAAAAAAAAGTAAAATCATTGTGAATGAAGAAATGAGTACCAAAACAGAATTGTGCTTTGGAAAATAAAAAAGAATATATGTGAAAAAATAGAAAGGAATGGTACTTGAATATTAAGAAAGCATTTTATTGCAGTGATACATGGAATGGTTTAGAAATAGATAAGAAACAAGCCATTATGATACAACTCTAAAACGATTAAAGAATGTAATAAGTTTTTGTGGGGACTGTCTATTAGAAAAACTGCCCGTTAAGGCAAATATGCCATACAAGAAAAAACAAGATAGAACATGTAATAAATATGCGTGAGACTACTGAGCATGTGTTTTTGAAATGTGAAAGAGTTAATTTGTGGAAAGAAATATGTCAACATAATAGGGTGAAAAGTTTAAAATTTGAGCAAATAAATGTGGACATAATAGAATTTGATTATGGTGCGCAAAAACATGAAGTAGTGAAGAAAATGGACAGAGTAATATTTTATTTCATGGACTAGATGGAACAAGAGACTAAATGAAACAAATACAATGGAAAATGAACTTTGACAAAGATTCTGGAGAAAATAATGTTTTGATTGTGGATAAATGTGTGGGGGGAATACTTAAATTGAAGTTTATCGTGTGGAGATTTGTAAATGTAAATATGTAATGTATATATCAGTAAAAAAAACTACCCTTTTTAATAGGTGCTGTGGGATCTTTCACATCCACCTGATCTACCACCAACTCAAGCATATGGGGCCTCAATTTCATCCAATGGACAACACTCGTAGGAGTGCAGCACCCTGTTATGCTGGACTGCAGTGTCAATAGTCGAGCTACCTGGTGTCTGAGAAGAACCTTCTGCCTTCTACACCAAAGGCATGTATTCTACTGACTCTACTTTCAGCATGTGTGCCCACTGATTTTCTTCCTTCAAACTTCGCTGTAGCTGTTTTACAAAGAATTTCATTCTGTTGAAATGTAAGGTCATTTCTTACACAGATGACGCTTAATTGGATATTTACTTTTTGCTGATAAAGTTTTTCTGTCCGTCTGGACCACCATTTCTGGCTGTTTTTGGTTAATTTTTGGTAGACTAACTTATTGCTTTGACATCTGCAAGAAAATATCCTGGTTACAACGGTTCATGGTGGGTTAACCCATTTTGGTATTCCATGCTTATATGGTTATCAGTATAACAAATCCCCCATTAATGTTCTTACTAGTTTCACAGTGTACCTTGAATGTAGCTATCAGCTTCCCTAATTTCCTCCAGAAACTGACTGGGAGAAAGGATTCCATATACTCTGGTTTCGTCATGCTTTTGTAACTCTGGAATTTTTTTTGTCAGTAATACGTCTGTTAGGAAAGTTGGACAGCAGTGGACTTTCTAGTACGGGACTGGAAAAGGATGACCTTTGTCAATTCAGATGATTCCTGTTCCTTGCTTTAGTTTCGCTTGTTATTCCATCCATGGCAAAACCATTTCTGGCAGGATTAAGGCACATTGAAATGCAGCCTTGTTTTCTTTGCTGGCATATTGGAAAGTGGTGGACTCTAGAATCCTCTTGCTTTTACTGTCCCACTTACTTCTGCAGTGTGTACGCTACATTCTGTAAGCGTTTTAAAAAAATTTGAAAGTCCTTGTACAAACCACTTGAGAGAGCACTTCACCCAACAACATTATAGATTACACACAAATTTAACCAAGTACAATCAAACCAACAATGAAAAATATGCAATTGTGAATACGGACACTGTAGAGGTTGTCAGAACTGAAATTAAACGGCTCCGCTCGCACTCATTGCAGTGCTACTATTCAAATTAACTAAACACAGTTCGAGTCTCTGACATGCTGGCAGCCTGCCTCACGATGTGTGATGATGTTGGCCGTAACTTCAACTTTTAAATAAAAAAAAAAAAATCGGGAATTTGAAGGGGCCACTTGGGAATTCATGGCATCCCATTATTTTTGCCCTCAAAACTGGTAAATACAGAGGAATTCAGTACGGTTGAGAGGTATGCATAGCAGTGAAATAGCAATTCAGAATTTCTCCAATACGCCATGGGGTTGGAATTCATTGAAAGTGTGTTGAGAGCTCACACTTTATAACTAGGCTTGTAATTTTATGAATAATAAGCTTAGCTTTCCTATATGCCCAGAGATGCACAAAAATATATTCTTCACAGCAGTGTGTCTCTATGGATGGAATGACTTGGAATGTGTATCATAAGGTATACTCTGAAGTGCTTGTTTGATTCCAAAGTATTTGACCAGCCTTGGTATTCTTACCAGAGTTTCATGCATATTATGGAGTACATTGTCAAAGTGCTTTCATTTCCACAGTAGCTGTTATACTAGTCTCTAACTTGAAAATTGATGTGAAAATCTTGTTGGTAGACATCTCAGATGACCCTATTTTTGAGGAACAATTCTGCGCTTGGTTTACTCCTTCATATGATTTTTCTGAATCCTCCCTCATGATGTGATTTTTTTGAAGCTGTCTAGTACACAGAAAACCACACTACTTGACCATCATGCCAGTGACAACAATAATATAAAGAAAAAGGACATGCATCTTTCAGTCTCTTTCTGAAATGAAAATAAATTACCTTGTGGCGTAGAAATTAGAGATACAGTTCATTAAAGTCTACATGATTTTGCATGGTCTCTCTGGTGATGTGCTAATATTATTGTATCACTTTTGTCACTCTCTTTTTAAACATGTTTCTGAGAAGTATGTCACATTCCTACTGGAAGCAGAAGAGTTGTGTGCTATTTGGTATTCAAATTTTGTGTTAATTAGATGCCCATATTTTAGCTGGATTTTCAGTGTGTCAAGTTGAGAAGTAGCCTTGTGGGCAGCATATATTTTCACATTTGTATGTTACATTAATCCCATTTTATGAGAAAAGAAACAAAAACTGCTTTGCCACAACTCTAATCATGTGAGTGTTGGTCACCATTGTGAATTCACATTGTCATCGTCTTTCACTGTTTTACATTTTATTCTTTAAAGTAGTTATGCAAACCATGAAATTGAAAATAGATTATATAAACTATTGCATATTCACTTTTGTAGTAAATCATTATTGTCGCTTGCCAGATCAAGATAAAACAGGCGAGCATTGTGGGTTCTTGTTCAGACAGCTTTATTGTATGTAGATGCATCATAAATGAGGTTAAGTAACTTTAACTTATAAACAGATCGTGTACATAGATGTTAACATTCTGGCTGCACCTTCAAAATGACACTGAAGCTGACACGCGCTTGGTATTTATATGCATACACACATCTTGGAAATGCTTCTTAAAGGTACAACACACCTGTTACTCTGCATCCTTCCTCTTTGAGAAAATGAGTTAGACATTGTCACTGAACTTAATGAATATGCAATTTACATAGAAATGATTTTCATCATGCAATTATATAATGCTAGATACATATATAAAAGTACAAATTGCTGTGTATTTCACACTAGGGTTTGAAATGTGACCATCATGTGACACAAAATTTGGGATCTGATTTAGCAGCTGGGATTGCCAACTGTTCAATCCTAGGAACACTGGAATCATCTGCTGGAACAGTATCAGGAGTCAAGACACGTTTTGGAACAGGAATATCATCTGGATTGCTATGAGAGTTGGTCTTTATCATAGGTACGATGCTGCGATATCTGTTCTGCTACAGGAAGAAGATGTCTGTGATTTCTCCTGTACTCCACACCCTTGGATTTAACAAAATAGGATCTCGGCTCTGCACAAATACTCGTTACTTGACCAATCCAGTTGAAACGTTTTGTTGTTTGTATCCTCACTGTCTCCTTTTTTCAATGGATAAAGAAATCTGCTCGACTTGTCATAGCTGGACCTGTGGAAAGAATGCCTTCTAGATAACTGGGCTTTGAATGCTTGATTGTTAGTTTTAGGCCTCAAGAAACTAGAACTGATAAGTAATGCTCTGGTTTGCCTAGATAGAAGTCTCCGAGCAGGTGAGCAAAGTATATAGTCACTGGGTATGTTTCTGAGATTGTTAAAAAAAAAAAAAAAAAAAAAAAAAAAACATTGGTATTATCATGTTTTGACTTCTCAGGTAATTGCCTTGCACTCTGTACTGCACGTTCAGCAAGTCCATTCGATTGCGGATACTCTGGGCTACTAGTAACATGTATGGAGTCCCACCCTCTTACATATTTCTGAAACAATTGACTAGTGAGTCTTGTACCATTGTCAGAGATTAATTTCTGTGGACTGCCATGGACTGAGAAATAGCGCTTCATCTTAGTAATGACTGTAGTAGAAGTTAGATTGGGTACTAAATCGATCTAGAGCCAATTAGAATGAGTCTACCAGTACTAAGTAATGTTGATTGTTCTACTTGAATATGTCCGTAGCTACAGTTGACCAAAATAGATCAGGAATCTGACTTAGCTGAAGTGGCCGTCTTTGCAAATGCGCTTTAGTACTACTACATACTGAACAAGAAAAAAGTACTCTATCAATGTCTTTCGCTAGAGAAGTCCAAAATACTAGTCCTTGTGCTCTTCTCTTAGATTTGGAACCTGGGTGACCACAATGCAAAATCTGATTATATTCTTGCTGTAGGAAAGCAGGAACAACAATTTTAGGACCTTTTAAAATAATGCCATCTTCCATCAACAACTCATCTCTGTAAGGAAAGTAAGATTGCACTTCTTGTGGTACACTCTGTTTGCTTTGACGGGCATCTAACACTGATATAGTGATTGAGCTTCTGCAAAACTCTATCAGTCATTGTGTAATCTCGTAGCTCAAGTTTTGTGGTAGAAAAATTATGTGCTTTTATTACATCAGAGTAAAAATTCTCTGCACGAAGCTGTTCCATTGCGTTTCCAGGCGTTCTGGGTAAGATATCAGCCAGAAATAAGTTTGCCTTTCGTATAGACCATTCTGAAGTTGTACTTCTGTAATTTGAGCATCATTCTTTGTAATCTTGTTGGAGCTGAATCCATAGGGTTCTTTAAAATAGTAACTAAAGGTTGATCAGTTTCAGTCTTGATTATAGGTATAATCATGAAATTTGGAACATGCAAACACTATTGCCAAAAGTTCTTTCTCAATTTCAGCATACTGCATCTTGGTCTGGGTAAGTGTTCTAGATGCGTAGGCTATTGGCTTGCCTTCTTGGAAAATAACTTGCACCTAAAACAAATTTTGAAGCATCGCAGGAAAGAGTTACTGGTTTGTTGACATCATAGCATCTTAATGTTGGAGGAATAACAACTTTCTGCCTAAGAACTTCAAATGCTGTCTGGTGTTGGTCTAGCCATGACCAAGTAACATTTTTACGTGTGAGCGCATGGTAAAGAGAGAGGTGGCGAAAGCTAAGGATAAGGTGTATGGAGAGTTGTATGAGAGATTGGACACTAAAGAGGGAGAAAAGGACCTGTACCGATTGGCTAGACAGAGGGACAGAGCTGGGAAAGATGTGCAGCAAGTAAGGGTGATAAAGGATAGTGAGGGAAAGGTACTCACAAGAGAGGAGAGTGTGTTGAGTAGATGGAAAGAGTATTTTGAGAGGCTGATGAATGAAGAGAATGAGAGAGAGAGAGAAGGTTGGATGATGTGGGGATAGTGAATCAGGAAGTGAAACAGATTAGCAAGGAGGAAGTAAGGACAGCTATGAAGAGGATGGAGAATGGAAAGGCTGTTAGCCCAGATGACATCCCAATGGAAGCATGGGGGTGCTTAGGAGAAATGGCAGTGGAATTTCTAACTAGATTGTGTAATGAAATTTTGGAAAGTCAGAGGATGCCTGAGGAGTGGAGAAAGTGTTTTGGTACCTATCTTTAAGAATAAGGGTGATGTGCAGAGCTGCAGTAACTACAGAGGGATAAAATTGATCAGTCACAGCTTGAAGTTATGGGAAAGAGTAGTAGAAGCTAGGTTAAGAAGGGAGGAGGTTATTAGTGATCAGCAGTATGGTTTCATGCCAGGCAAGAGCACTACAGATGCAATGTTTGCTCTGAGAGTGTTATTGGAGAAATACAGAGAAGGTCAGGAGGAGTTGCATTGTGTCTTTGTAGACTTGGAGAAAGCATATGACAGGGTGCCTAGAGAAGAGTTGTGGTATTGTATGAGGAAGTCGGGAGTGGCAGAGAAGTAACAGTGGTACAGGATATGTACGAGGGTAGTGTGACAGTGGTGAGGACTGCAGTGGGAGTGACAGATCCGTTTAAGGTGGAGGTGGGATTACATCAAGGATCAGCTCTGAGTCCTTTCTTATTTGCAGTGGTGATGGACAGGTTGACAGATGAGATCAGACAGGAGGCCCCGTGGACTATGATGTTTGCAGATGACATTGTGATCTGTAGTGAGAGTAGGAATCAGGTTGAGGAGACTCTGGAGAGGTGGAGATATGCTCTAGAGAGCAGAGGAATGAAGGTCAGCAGGGCTAAGACAGAATATATGTGTGTAAATGAGAGGGAGGGTAGAGGAATGGTGAGGATGCAGGGAGTAGAGTTGGTAAAGATGGACGAGTTTAAGTACTTGGGATCAACAGTTCAGAGTAATGGGGAATGTGGAAGAGAGGTGAAGGAGAGTACAGGCAGGGTGGAATGGGCGGGGAAGAGTGTCAGGAGTGATTTGTGACAGACTGGTACCAGTAAGAGTGAAAGGGAAGGTCTGCAAGAGGGTAGTGAGATCAGCTATGTTATATGGGTTGGAGACAGTGGCATTGACAAAAAGGCAGGAGTCAGAGCTGGATGTGGCAGAGTTAAAGATGTTAAGATTTGCACTCTGTGTGACTAGGATGGATAGGATTAGGAATCAGTATATTAGAGGGTCAGCTCATGTTTGACAGTTTGGAGACAAAGCAAGAGAGACGAGATTGCGTTGGTTTGGACATGTGCTGAGGAGGGATGATGGGTATATTGAGAAAAAGATGCTAAGGATGGAGCTGCCAGGTAAGAGGAAAAGAGGAAGGCCTAAGTTGAGGTTTATGGATGTGGTGAGAGAGGACATGCAGGCGGTTGGTGTGACCAGAGCAAGATGCAGAGGATAGGAAGAAATGGAAAGAGATGATCCACTGTGGCGACCCCCAACGGGAAAAGCCGAAAGATGATGATGATGAGCTCTCCCAAAGGTGCTGTCAACTCATTATGTGGTGCTGGCATCTCAAGAATGGCTGCTTGCTTGGATGGGTCTGGTCTCAAGCTCATAACTGTAAACAAATGATGTACATATGTAACTTCTAGTAGTCTGAATTTGCACTTCAAGAGGATTGAGCTTCAACTCTCATAATATTTCGGTCGTGCTCTACCTTACCATTGCCTCCACCCAGTATATCCTCTACTGTTATGGCACATGGATACCCAGAAAAAATGTGCTCCATTGCATGCTGGAAGACTTCACTTGCAGAATTTATTCCAAATGGCATCCTCCGGAATCTCTGTCTTCCAAATGGGGTACTGAATGTAGTCAGTAATGAAGATTTGCGATCAAGCATCACTTGCCAAAATGAACTCTCTGCATGCAAGACAGAATAAAAACAGTGGCATTTGGTATCAGTGCTGCAACCTCTTTGACTGTACACATGGGACAATATAGTCTCTTGAATGCTTTATTCAAATCTCTTGGGTCAGTACATATTCTGATTTCATCTGTGCCTTTTTTATGAGCTGCTACCATGGACAACACTCATTCGGTAGGTTATGTAACTGGACAAATTACACTTTGTTGCACCATTTTGTCCAACTGAGCTTATATAGAACAGTAGGCTATAACAGCTCTTAGCCACATAACATGAAAGCACTACTGAGCCTTCAGTTTGAATCTCTTCACCTCCATAAGCTATAACTTTCACACAACTAGTCAGTCACATTTAGTTGTTCACCAGCTCTGACCCTTGCAAAAAGTATCTGCCGACATGACCTTACACTTTGAACCAATGTCTAGTTTATGCTCGGTGGATTTACCATTGATCTGGACAGTACAAAACACTTCATTTATTGTCAGTAAATCTACTGCATCAGTCCTTTCACCAGTTACTGATGCACCATCTACATAGAAAGCACACTGTTGCAGGTCTATTTGATTAACTTGCATTTTTGAATGTTCTTTGCAACTGTGTGAGGCTTACTTGATTTACAAAATCTTTGAAAATTGTTCAGTTTCTTACACTTATGACATTGCTAACCAAATGCCATGTAATTTTCTCTTCTAGACTGATGGTTAGCAGCACAGTTGCAACAGTTAACAATAAAGCTCAATTTAGGTTTTGCTAATTCACTCTTATGCTGTACTGAGCACCGTTTGTTTTGCACTAGATACCCTTGGTTTTGCACTGAGAGCATGCTCCTTTAACTGAACTGTTCTTGGAATGTGCTAGAAGGCTACAGGTCTTGCCTAGAAGTCCTGCAGGGGCTGCTGCTGCCTCGTGTTTAGGCCTGCTATTGCCCATCACATGTTACATGCTGTCTACATGAGCTATGGATCCTACTGAAACCATGCTCTTATCACTAGCAAGCATATTTGTGTGCCTTGAGTCTGACAAATTTCAGTGGCTTTACTCAGCGTTAAATCACTGCCATGAAGCAAAATCTTTCTCACAGCAGCATTATTAGTACCACACATGAGTCTGTCCCTGTATTAACACACCCTTTAAGTCACCAAACTTGCACGTTTTAGCTTTATTCCTCAGGTCAGTAATATAAGCTGTGAAAGTTTCCCCTTGTGTTTTATCTCTCATTGTAAAACAAATGTCTCTGTAGTGTAACATTAGTGTGAGGGCAACACAATTCTCTGAATATGTGCTTTAAATACTCTGGCTCTTCCTTTGATTCAGCCTGCACAACAACACAACAAGTTTCTCCTTCACCTTCATACACTACTGTTGCATAGACAAATGAACGCTCCCTTTCAATGGCTTCGGACCCTGCTAGGTTCAGCAAAATGAATGCCCTGGTTCATGCATCTTTATCAGAATAAGCTGTTTGTGTAAATATATATTCTTGCTCAAATATTCTCCAGTTCTCTGCAATGTTGTGATCAAACACAAGTAGTTGTGGCTTGCGAAGTCCATCTGCCATATTGATATGTCAGTGAAAACTCTTGCAAATATGCACGAACACACACACTTGTACATACACGTATACCTGTGCTTGAAATATATGCTAGTACTTGTAACAACACACCGAGCCTTTGTATAACTGAATTTCACTAAATAAATTTCCTGGGCACTGCAACACTTTGAAATCTCTATTGAAAAGTCACTTGCTTTGAAATTATATTTTATCAAATTATATTTTATCATATGAGCCATTTATCTTGTAAAGGTAAAATGCTAAAGTCATTTATCATCATTATTTTACTATACGAGCCTTTATATTGTAATCACTTGAATGCCAAAGCCATTTATCAACATTTTACTGCCAAAATCATTTATCACCATTTTAAGAAACATTTCGAACAACTGCACAGTGCGAATAATCTGAGCAATAGAAGTTGAGGGCAAGAAACATTTTGAAGTAACTGTACTTTGCGAATACACCATGCCGCTCGCCAGGTCAGGATAAAGCAGGTGAGCAGCATGGGTTCTTGTTCAAATAGTTTTATTGTATGCAAACACATCATAAATGAGGTTAAGTAACTTTAACTTGTAAACAGGTTAGCTATCATGTACATAGATGTTTTCTGGGTGCAACTTCAAAACGGCACTGAAGCTAACGCGTGCTTGGTATTTATATGCACACACAGATCTTGGAAATGCTTCTTAAAGGTACAACACACCTTCTTCTAATTCAATTATGCTGACAGTTATGTAAACATTTGTTTATATACGCTACTCAATGTGTTTTAACATTATAACATGAACAGTGTTTTAAAATGTGCATGATGTTCACTGTGTTTCACTGTTGCAGTCTTAACCAATGGGTTATCCGGCTCCCGGTAGCCTTTGATCGGCCAAAATACCAAAGGTAAGTAATAATGATGGCGGCTGTTGGTTGTAAAGGACGTCCGGGCGTCAGATGCAAAAGTAGGCAGCTGACGTCACTTCCTCAGTCTTCCTTGCCACGGAGCCCGAAGCAGAAGCATTTCTTGCACGAGTGCCGATTGGCAGTTTACCTTTTTTGTTTCCGACTACACAGTTGAAGTCCACTACAGCTAAGTACCCTGTTGGGGATCCTCTTTTCTTGCCTTAACGAATGTCAGAAAAGGTTAATAATTGTCTTACCTGTGGAAAGCAAATTGCCCATAGAGATTTTCATTCCTATTGTATTATTCATTCCTATTGTATTATTTATTTAGGCCTTAACCACGACATTCGTAATTGTGATCTCTGTGCTTCCTTTAATCCGCGTACTATTCGTCGTCGGGTTAAGCTTTTGGCTAAACATTTTGGAGTTTGGCCTAAATTTGTTGGTATGGCATCCGCTAGTCTTCAGGCTTCAGATACCCCCAAAAAACGTAAGGGTAAGGACCGCGACAGGCTTCCGAAGGTCAAGTTCTCTGATGATAAGTTGGTAGTCAGTCATGCTGTAGCCAGTAAGGCACCTTTGCAGCCCGCAGATTTTCAGCCGCAGGCCTCGGTTGAGACCATTTCAGAGGCCCCCAAGCCTCCAGTTTCCATTTTACCCTTCTGCCTGTTGTCTTTTCAGCTGAATTCGGAGCCGCAAAGCTGACTCCAGTGTCCGAACCCCCTGTTCTTCGTTCAGACAGCAAGCTCATACCGACAACTTCGGCTGTTGCCAGGTCTCCTGAGTCCTTTAGACTTGCAGGTAAATCTTCCAGTCGTAAGCCTGTGAAGAAGCAGGCCCCAGATGTTCATCATATTACACTGTTGCTGTCATTACACTTGGGTTATCCTGCTGTCAGGCGGTCCCGCAGTCGGCCCGAGTTCCAAAGTCTTGGTCCGGTGTTGGTTGCTGTCGCTTCTTCCCTGACGTCAGTGCACCAGGGGTATATAAGATGCAGCCGACGCCATTTTCTTCAGTCTTTCTTGCCGCACGGTGCTCGATGCAAAAGTAGTTCGCAAGTGCCGGTCGGCCGACTCCTGAGATTTTCATGCCGAATCCAGAACCGAAGTCTTCTACAAAGCTAAGTACCCCATTGGGGAAACTTTTTCTTGCCTCAGACCGATGTCAGTAAAAGTTAATAATTGTATTTCTTGTGGGAAGCAAATACCTTATAAGGATTTCCATTCCTATTGTATCCCATGCCTAAAGGCCCAGACCACGATGTCACCGGTTGTCTGTTTTGTGCGAGGTTTAACAAGCGCACTATTAAATGTCAGTTTGATTTTGCCCGACATTATTTTGGCAGAAAATTCAATTACACCATGCCGTCGGAACTACCGCCTACTGGAATACACAAAAAGCGCAAAGACAAGGACAGGCATCCGAGGCCCAAAACTGACGACGAAGCTTCTTCTAGGCCAGTCGCCGGTTCTCCGGTTTTCAGCGAGGCGCCTTCGCAGCACTTGATGACCACGTCTTTGGAACCACAGGCCACATTTGACTCCCACGTGGAGATGGCTGGGCCTTTGGATACACCAGACTTGAGACCTACCGAGACTAACCCTTCAGAGGGCTCCGGAGTAGCTGTACAACCCGCAGCTTCAGAGGGTGTTTTCAGGCCTACTCAGTTAACCATTAAATCTTATGCTAAATCTAAAACAAAGAAACAACTTCAGCATTCACCAGGACAGGCCTCCATGCCTAAGAAACAGATGCTCAAAATGGCCGAAGACCTAATCACCCTGATCAGGGGGTCCCATTCTCCTCCTGATAAAAGGCCTAGACAGGATGCAGATTATGACTCATCTGGCCAGGTATCCATCTCCTCAGATTCATCCTCAGACCAAGGATACTCTTTACCCCCTTATGAGGATTCTGATGCTGAGGAATCCATTCCTTCAGCCTCTCCACCAGTGGACTACTCCTTTGGGGAAACCTTACATGCGGGAGCATTTCCATTGGGAGGGCCAGGATTACTCAGAATCCAAGAAAAGGCTCAGAGATTTCCTTTTATTACCTCAACACAGACCCCTTGCTATTCCGCCAGTGTTAGATATTGTGGATGATGTGTATGCTGAATCCAGCTTAAATCCTGATTCTTTACCTCCAGCTCCAGTTAAGCCAGACAGATACTACAGACTCCCTGACTCTCACAAATTCCTTTATAAAAGCCCTGTTGCTGACCCTGAAACTATTTCCCAGGGTCCCAAAGGGGTAAAGGCCTCTACAGCAAAAAATCCAGTCCCCGCTGACAGAGATTCCAGGGCATTAGACAGATGGGGAAAGAAAGTATACACATCTGCAACTTTAGAAATGAGAGCACTAAATTGCCAGTTTCACATGCTTAAATATCAGCAATATTTGATGTCTCAGTTGAAACAAAAAATGCTTCCAAATTCAGATCTTCCTAACTATAAGAAAATGCAGGATTTATTGTATGCAGCTGAACAAGTGGGAAAACATACTTTGCAATGTGGTTTTGATTCCTTAGAGGCCTCCTGTAGAGCAGCAGTTACAGGGTCCGTCATTAGAAGACATGCTTGCTTAAAAGAACAGACCTTACCAGATCATGTTAAAGCAAAATTATTAGATGCACCTTTGCAGCAGGATGTTTTATTTGGAGCTAAGGCAGAAGAGGTATTAAAGAAAATGGAGGATAAAGCAAAATCTATGCAAACGGTGAAGGATTTCTTACAGGTTCAGCCTCCTCGATTTAGCAGAAATTGGCTAACAAAGAATTGGTCCTTTCCAGTTTCAGACAGACCTCAAAGGGGCAGATACAGACGTCCAAGAGGCAGAGGTCAACCACAAGGAACTTACAGGCCTCGACAATGGGGTGCTTCAACCCAGAAAGAAGGGGAAGACAGGCCTCAACCTTATAAAAAGCAGACCCAATGACTTCCCACTACAGCTGCCAAACATCTCTCTCTTGGCAGCCCCCTTGGGGGGAAAACTGGCACTTTTCAGCCACAATTGGCAAATAATCACCCAAGACAAATAGGTTCTCAATATTGTGTCTCAAGGTTACAGGTTCCACTTTCACACTCTAGCAAGGTTAAAAGGAATGCCAAATCTGCCACCAAATCAATGGGCAGAGGCTCAAAGACAAATTACAGCACTCATGGACATGAGAGCTATTCAAAAGGTACCAACACAGGAGCAAGGACAAGGATTTTACTCAAGACTCTTCCTGGTTCCCAGAAAGGACAAAGCATGGAGGCTCATTCTGGATCTTTCTTCTCTAAATACTTACCTGGATGTTCCAAAATTCAAAATGTTGACACTACAGCAGCTTCTTCCCATGTTGGGCAAGAAAGCTTGGCTCGTAACATTGGACCTCAAGGAGGCATACCTGCATGTCCCTATCAGACAAAATTGCAGAAGATACCTCAGATTTTTAGCAGGTTCAATGCACTACCAATTCTCTGCACTGCCCTTTGGCTTATCTACTGTGCCCAGGGTCTTTACAAAATGCCTGGCACCAGTAATTGCATTTTGCAGACAAAAAGGAATTCAAATTTACCCATATTTGGACGACTGCCTTATTCAAGCAGAGAGCAAAGACATTCTTCTAAAGCATCTGCCGTTTGTAAAAAAGACTGCTACTTTGCCTAGGGTGCACAGTAAACGAAAAGAAATCAAAACTAGTGCCCTCACAAGAGATAATATTCCTGGGTGCCAGCTTAAATACAATGGCCCAGATGGCTTATCTCACGCCAGACAAGCAAGGACAACTAACTCAATATTCCCAATTGATGGCAACAAAAACTCAACTCCCTGCAAGAAAAATTCTGCAGGCCTTGTGTTACATGGCATCTTGCATACTACTAATTCCATACGCAAAACTGCATATGAGGAAACTACAATGGTACCTAAAGAGTGTCTGGTCTCAGCGCCGTCACAGTTTGGAAACAGTAATACCACTTATTCCTTTCCTTCAACAGGAGTTTCGATGGTGGGCCCAAGCCTGTCACCTCAACAAGGGACAGCCTTTCACTCAAGCCACAGCCAGGCAAACACTGACAACAGATACTTCGGATTACGCATGGGGAGCACACATGGCAGGAAAATGTATTCAGGGCAAGTGGCCTGCAGAACAAAGGCACCTTCACATCAATCAAAAAGAGATGCTAGCCGTACAAAATGCCCTTATAGATTTCAAGGACCTTCTGCATCCAGGACAACTACTTCTAAAGACAGACAACACCACAGTTATGTGGTACATAAACAAGCAAGGGGGCACTCATTCATATCCCCGCTGCAGACAAGCCATGACCTTGTGGAACACAGCTATAACCTATCAAGTTCATCTGCAAGCACAATTCCTGCCAGAAGAGAAAAATACACTGGCAGATGACTTAAGCAGAAGCATCATGGATCCGCACGAGTGGAAATTACATCCACAAATGTTCAGGATAACACAGAAATGGTGGAGCCCGGACATAGATCTGTTCACATCCTCAATGAATTACCAGCTACAGAAATTCTGCACAAGGACTTACCATTCACAAGCATGGAAAGTGGATGCCCTCTCATTCAGCTGGAAAAACCTACAAGTATACGCTTTCCCACCACTGCCTCTCCTTTCAAAGGTACTCATAAAAGCCAGGCAAGAAAGGCCAAAGATGATCCTGATTGCCCCAGACTGGCCATGCCAGCACTGGTACCCAGTCTTAAAGAACTTAGCACAAGGACCACCATGGATTTTGCCTCAAATCTCACAACTTCTTACTCTAGCAACAGTCAGATACTTCACGGCCAGCTCAAGACTTTAAACCTGGCTGCATGGAAGATTCCTTAGTCAAGCAAACAATGCCTCTCTCCAAAGCTGTTATGGATGTCATTCTGGAGGCCAGAAGGCCTAGTACCAGGAAATCCTATTCGGATAAATGGAAGAGATTCTGTGTCTGGAACCAAGCACACAGTCTTGACCCCCATGTCCCAAATATTCCTCAGATACTACAATACTTGACTGAGATGCTGGACAAGGGCCTCTCGTTTTTATCCATTAAGATCCATGCCTATGCCATCTCTGCTCATTACAACACAGATCCACCAATTTTTTCTCATCCTTTGGTAAAACAGTACCTCAGAGGGGCTAAAAACATAAGACCGCCCCACAGAGCACCAACTCCAACTTGGGACCTCAACTTTGTCCTGGAAAAATTAACTTTACCTCCTTTTGAGCCAGCTAACTCAGCAGACTTAAAATATGTCTCTTGGAAAACTGCTCTGCTCCTGGCAATAACCTAAGCACGAAGAATTTCAGAATTACAGGCACTAATGGCAGTGGAACCTTTCATCATTTTCCACCAAGACAGGGTGTCTTTAAGAACAAACCCTACTTTTATGCCAAAGGTGGTATCAAGTGTGGCTCTAAACCAAACTATTCACTTGCTAACTTATTATCCAAATCCACAGAATAAAGGGGAGAGACTACTGCATTCCTTGGACATGCACAGGCAGTTACGCTTCTACTTGGACAAAACTAAAGCTTTCAGGAAAACTGAGCAATTGTTTGTATCATATGCTGCAGGAACACAGGGAAAAGCCATTCCAAAACAGACCATTTCAAAATGGATAGGCCATTGCATATGTTTCTGCTATACACATAAAGGAAAAACTGCACCTAACAGCATTAGATCTCATTCCACCAGGACAACAGCCACTTCATCTGCCTACCTCAGAGGAGTACAACCAAGGACATTTTGGAAGCAGCAACTTGGAGTTCTGTACATACCTTCACCAAGCATTACCATCTACCTCTTTACTCTAAATCCAGAGCTGGCTTTGCCACTACAGCCTTATAGCCACCCCTAATGCCTTATAGAACCAGCCACCCATCCTCTGCTTTGGGATTCTACCCAAGTGTAATGACTGCAGCAGTGTAACACAATGAACATAGTACAATTTTGTACCTACCATAAATGTAGATGTTCGAGTGTATACACTGCTGCAGTCCAGGTAGCCTCCCTCCTTCCCCTCTTACTTGCTGTTACACACCCTAGTATTTCAGCCTTTGCTACCTATGGGAAGTATTTGCTGGTAACAGAGTATTTGATTGCTTTTCTTATGTATGTTTTATTAGCAATTTACATTGCCTACCTTCTTGGGGGCACCTGACATCTGGGGCAAGAAAAACTGAAGAAAATGGCGTCTGCTGCATCTTGTATACCCCTGGCGCACTGACGTCAGGGAAGAAGCGACAGCAACCGACACCGGACCAAGACTTTGGAACTCGGGCCGACTGCGGGGACCGGCTGACGGCAGGATAACCCAAGTGTAATGACTGCAGCAGTGTCTACACTGGAACATGTACATTTATGGTAGGCACAAAACTGTACTTTTCCTCTCGTTCCCCTCATTCTCAAATGGTTAAAATGGCTGAAGACCTTTTGACTCTTATTAGGGATTCACAGCCTCCTCCTTCAAAAAGAAGTAGGGTTGTCTCTCCTGTGGCTTTGTCCTTTTCAGCTTCTGATACTTCTAGCATTTCTGTTGATGAAGAGGAAGTTTCTCAGGCTTGCTCTCCTTTTGAGGATTCAGACACAGAGGAGTCCATCCCTTCTGCTTTTCCTCCAGAAGATTTCTCTTTTGGTGATACTTTAAATACTCTCAGGGAAAATTTTAAATGGGAAAGTCAGAATTATTCCCTTTCTAAGAAAAGGATTAGGGAGTTTTTGGATTTGCCCCAGCATAAGCCTTTGGGTATTCCACCTGTGTTGGAAGTGGTTGATGACGTTTTTCTGGAAAATTCCTTTACTCCAGATTCGGTTCCTCCTGCTCCCAGGAAACCTGACAAGTACTATAGAGTCCCAGATTCTCATTTGCTTCTTTTCAGGAATCCGTTGGCTGATCCAGAGGTTATTTCTCAAGGCCCTAAAGGAGTTAAGGCCACTGTTACTAAAAATCCTTTTCCTTCTGACAGGGAATCTAGGAACCTAGATAGGTGGGGTAAAAAGGTTTATACCTCTGCCACTCTTGCTATTAGGTCTACTAATTGTCTTTTTCATATGCTGAAGTACCAGCAGCACACCTTGGAAGCTATTAAGTCTAGGATAGCAAGTGTGCCTCAGTTGGCGGAGAGTAAGGATATGCATGATTTGCAGAATTCTGCCAGTCTTGTCAATAAACATTCATTACATTGTGGTTTTGACATTTTAGAAGCCTCGTATAGGGCTACAGCTACTGGCTTTGTTATTAAAAGGCACGCTTGGCTCAGGGAGCAGCCCCTACCAGAGCCTGTCAAGGGTAAGCTTTTAGATGTACCTTTGCATAAGGACAGTCTTTTTGGCAGCAATGCAGGGGAAGTGCTCAAGAAGATGAAAGACGAGGCTAAGTCCATGCAGACAGTTAGACTTTCTGCAGGTTCAGCCTCCTCGCTTTAGCATTAATTACCCTTCTAAGAGTTGGACATTCCCTCATACCAGCAGACAGAGCCGTTCTAGGACTAGAGGTTACAGATTTTCTAAGTGACAGGTGGCTACCCCCTCAAAGGTCTAAGCGTTAGCAGGCTTCCTCTTCCAAGGCAGGAAGTTCTAAGCCTGCATCTCAATCTAAACATTCTCAGTGACTCTGTCCAACTTCTGCCTGTTCTTGCCTGTCTGGAGAGTCCTTTAGGGGGAAGGTTGGCCCTTTTTACAAATGTCTAGGCCAGCATCACGGTTGACAAATGGGTACTCAGAACTGTATCCCTAGGACACAAGTTTTCTTTCCACACCTTTCCAGTACCCAAAGGATTCCTGGATGCTCCTCCAAACCAAAGGGCAGAAGTAGAAAAGCAAATGTCTCTTGTTACATCTGGGTGGATTAGAATCATTTCTTGTTCAGCAGGTAGGCCAGGGTTTCTATTCCAGACTTTTCCTAGTTCCAAAAAAAAAGAAGGCACCTCGCATCCTATCCTAGATCTATCCATCCTGACCTCTTTCTTGATAATTCCAAAGTTCAAAATGCTCACTTTGCAACAGTTGTTGCCAATGTTAGAAAAGGATTCCTTCCTGATAACGTTGGATCTCAAAGAAGCTTATCTGCACATCCCTATCGGGGAAAGTTGCAGGCAATACCTTCGGTTCAGGGTGGGCAAGCAACATTATCAATTCTCTGCGCTGCTCTTTGGCTTATCTACTGCTCCCAGAGTTTTCACAAAGTGTCTGGCTCCAGTCATTGCTTTTTGCAGGCAGAAGAAAAGTTAGATTTATCCATACTTGGATGACTGTCTAATTCAAGCAAATTCTCAGGAACAGTTGTTAAAGGATCTAGAATTTGTAAAGACTCTTCTCTCTTCCCTGGGTTACACTCGCAACGTGGAAAAATCAAAAATGGTGCCATCCAAAGAGATGACATTCTTGGGAGCGAGTCTGAACACAGCTGCCCAGATGATATATCTCACCCAGGAGAAGCAGACAACTCCTTCAGTTTACTTCAAGGACTTGGCAACCCTGTCCCAGCTCCCAGCAAGGAAATACCTGCAAGCTCTGGGATTCATGGCCTCTTGCATTCTCATGATTCCATATGCAAGACTGCATATGTGGAAATTGCAATGGTACCTCAAGAACATTTGGTGTCAACGCACACAGGACCTGGATGTGATAATTCCTCTGCTTCCATGTCTGCAGACATATGGTGGGCAACAGCCTGTCTACAGAACAAAGGCATGCCTTTTTGCCCACCCCTGGCCACTCAAGTTCTTACCACAGACCCCTGGCCACTCAAGTTCTTACCACAGACTCATTGGACTACGCCTGGGGAGCTCACCTGGATGACGGATGCATACAGATAAGTTGGAATGCCCAGCAGATGCACCTGCACATAAATTTAAAGGAGTTGATGGCAGTCTAGCTGGCCTTACTAGCTTTCAAGCATCTTCTTTCTCCAGGGACCCTGCTTGTCAGGACAGACAACACCACAGTCATGTGGTACATCAGCAAGCATGGTGGGACTCATTCTTACCTCCTGTGCAAACAGAGCATGAGTCTTTGGTCCATAGCAGCATCCCTGGGCCTGCACCTCCTAGCTCAGTTTCTTCCAGGAAGGCTCAATGTTTTGGCAGAACAGTTGAGCAGACAGACGCTGGATCCTCACGAGTGGCAGCTGAACAGAGCAGTTCTTTCCAGTGTCATTCAGTGTTTGGGCACGCTTCAAGTGGATCTTTTCTCCTCTCCAGACAACCATCTTGTACCTCTTTTTGCACCAGACAGCATCACAGCAAAGCCAGGAAAGTGGATGCTCTGTCCTTCCCTTGGACACTGCTGTCAGTTTATGCCTTCCCTCCTCTTCCCAGACTATTATTGAAGATCAGGGAAGAATGACCAAGGACTATTCTCATATCTCCGGACTGGCCCAGGCAACATTGTTATCCACTGCTTTGCAGTCTCTCCCAATTTCCTCCTTGGCATCTTCCTTTGAAGCCAGATCTTTTGGTTCAGGAAGGGGGAAACGTTCTACATCCTCATCTTCAGTCTCTCCATTTGGCAGCATGGCTCATTGAATGACTCCATCCTTTTTTTCCCTTTCTCAGCAGGTGGTTGACGTGCTGATGTAGACCAGGAGGCCTAGCACTAGGAAGTCTTATGCTGGCAAATGGGAAAGGTTCTCTCTCTGGATGCAGGCTAGAGGGGAATCTTCTTCTCAGCCAACCCTTCCTCTGATCATGGAATACCTGGCTGATTTGTTTGAGTGGTCTTTCTTTTTACTGTATCAAGATTCATGCTTTAGCCATTTCTGCGCATTGTTCTTTTGAACAACCCATTTTCTCTCATTCTCTGATGAAAATGTTTCCCAGAGGTGCTTGCAACTTAAAACCTCCCAGAAGGGGTGCCTCCTCCAGCTTGGGATCTTAATTTTGTTCTAGAGGGACTCGCTCTTCCTACTTTTGAGCCAGCTGCCACTGCAGATTTAAAGTTTCGTGGAAGACTGCCTTCCTTTTGGCTAATAACTTCAGCAAGAAGGGTTTCGGTACTGAGTCCTTTGAAAGCTGTGAAGCCTTTTCTTATTTTCCATGCAGATAGGGTCTCTCTGAGAACCAACCTCTCCTTTATGCCTAAGGTGGTTTCTAGCCTGACTCTTAATCAGTCCATACACCTTCCTACCTTCTTTCCTAATCCTCGAAATAGAGGTGAGAGAATCCTACATTCTCTTGATGTGCATAGACAGCTCAGGTTTTACTTGGACAGGACTAAAGACCTTCGGAAATCAGCACAGTTATTGGTCAGGGCAACGCTATTTCTAATCAAACCATTTCTAAATGGATTGCTCATTGTCTTACTTTTTCTTATTCCTCTCATGGCAAGGTTCCTCCTCATGGGGTTAGGACCCACTCAACAAGAGCGGCTTCCACTTCTGCAGCCTTTTTGAGGGGTGTCCCTACTAAAGATATTTTGGAGGCTGCCACATGGTCTTCTGTTCACATTTTCACAAAGCGTTATAATTTGCCTTTGTTTTCATGAGCCAGGGCAGGGTTTGCTACTGCTGTTCTGCAGGGCATATCTCCAATCCTTGATTCTGTTGGTTCCTCCTCCCTCTTCCCTGGGCTTTGGTAATCAACCCAATGGTTAGGACTGCAACAGTAAAACACTATGAACACAGTACAGTTGTGTACACTTGTTTGAGTGTATTCACTGTTGCAGTCCTGCTTTCCCTCCTTTCTTCCCCCTTTTCTCTTTTCCTAAGGTACAGGCTAAATTTGGTTTAAGCCTTGTTTTCTGGGGGCTTATGACTGTTATGGCAAGAAAGAAGTGACGTCGGCTGCCTCCTTTTGTATCGGATGCCCTGACGTCCTTTACAACAGGCAGCCAACGTCATTATTATTTACCTTTGGTATGATGGCCGATCGAGGGCTACCGGGAGCCAGATAACCCATTGGTTAGGACTGCAACAGTGAATACACTCTAACATCTACATTTATGGTAAGTGCACACAACTGTACTTTGTCTGGGTACTCTGGCACAGTTTTAGAAATATGATTAAAATGTCCACAGAGTTTTATTGTTATACTCAGTATCTGGTTCAGGTCAATAATCATTAGAATTAGATGTCCTGCTTATATTTTGTAGGTTTCTCCCATATGGTTTGCAGAATGAGTAGTGTCCATCACAATTTGCTGTTCAAGATAGTAACCATGGGACTCTATGTCCTTGACTGCATAAGGCACAAGACGGTCATTCAAGATGTTCCTTTGTCCATCCCTTTCCAGCAACACCCTGTCATACTTTACAACATACAAACAAAGGAATGGAGTTCTTGTCAGTATTAACCTTCATCTTGTTGTTTTGACTTCTTTGGTTCTAATTGGCTCCTTAGGAAACTGCCTTTGCCAGTGCCACATGTGGAGTGTTATATATGTGTACTTGTGCATCAGGCTGGCTGAACTTGCTTCTAGTGTTGGAAGTCGCAATATTCTTAATTTTTCCATCCTTCATAAAAACATGTTGTAGGTTTTCCAATAGTGACCATAAGCTTTTTCACTCTCCTAGTTATTTGAATGAATTGTCACTTTTCTGAGGTGTACTTCCCGATTTGTGCAGAATCATTCAAACTGAAATAATTTAAATGGTTTACCATTGTTTTATTTTATTGTTCCTGGTAGACAAAAATCCCTGATATACGTAAGCCCCCATTTAGTGTTTCACATGCACAGCTATTGAGCAATTGAGGCAGTATTCTGTAGTTGCTCATTATCAGTACAAATATGTTGGTCATTTTCCTGACTTGGTTATCTTTGCAGATTCATTTTCATAGTTTCAAGAATGTCTCACTTGGGTAAGAGTGAGAGATCTGCAGTGATTGGTTACAGGAAAACTTGCACAAGTCTTGTTTGACGACTCCTCAAAGGATTGTTTTTCCTTGAGTGTCACCTAGACACTTCAGTTCAAAGTTTCTTAAAGTTTCCTTCCACAGGAAAAAGTAGACCTGTATTTCGATCTTTTCCTGAGTTTTTCCACTCATACAGAAGTCTCGGCAGGGGGAGTTTATCAGGATACTAGGATTCATGGCATCTATGATTCTCACGATTCCCCCAGCAAAACTCCACAAGAGAAACGTTCAGAGATACTTAAAATCAGTGTGGTCCGAACTTCAAAATCCCCTGACATTCCAGATCCCTATTTTTGGGTTAGTGAGAAGGGGATTTTTTTTTTTTTTTTTTTTTTTTTTTTTGGAGAAATCAATATTATCTGAATCCAGGTCTCACATTTTCCCTTCTGTCTGCAGTACATTCTATAACAGACACTTTGGATTTTTGTTGGGGAGCAGTGTGCATTCTAAAAAAAGGGTCTTTGGAATATAAAAGTGACAGACTGAAACTCACAAAAGCAAAAGATGTTGGCAGTAGTAAATGCTGTGAACTCTCTATCATCTATGGATGTCCTCCTTTTTCCATGTTGCTGTATTCATAACATGAGGGATTCCCTGCCTAGGCGACCTGAACATCTGGCCGGTGTACAAAAAGACTTTTACTATTGCATGGTACATGGGATCCCGCATGAAGGCAGCATGGAGCGTAGGCCATAAAAGTTACATCCGCATGTTCCATCCTCAGAACTTCTCTGCTGCCAGTCCAAATGCCGTATTCTCTCATTTGTCTGATTGCCTAGTGACTGCTGTTTTTCAGATAAGTGCCCCTTTGGGGATATTTCTTGTATTCACTTATTGCTACTACATGTTTTTTCAGATTCATGTAATCTAACAAAGCAAGTGCCATTGTGGTAGACTGATTCCACACAAAGATAATCAGACCAGTGTCTGTTCTGTCTAGGGTCTGCATATGGTTACAAGGCGTCTGGAAAACTGGAGGCTTAAGCAACTAGCACTTGCTGTGGAGGGTCCGTCTGGTCCATGTGGTGAACCTCTGAAGAAGGTAAAAAAAATGTTAGGCCCGAATCTTTGGCTGTGCCTCTGTATCCAGACGTCCCTCTTGAGGTGGATGAAGTCCTGGAGGTCCATATGGTTGCTGGCTCTCTTCCAGCAGCGGATACTACTTTGGAGGCCGCTAAGGAAATTGCCGTTAGGTTGTCCACAGAGGGCTCACAGACATCCTGTCAGGATGGTAAGGTAAGGGGGAGCCACAGCTCATCTCTTCACACGCCCCATGAAGTACTCCTCTTTACATAGCCAGTGAAGAGTGTCCAATGTCTGTGCCGGGGGCAGGCCTACATCTATCCCTTTCTCTCAGCCTAAGGCAGATCTTCTTTTAAAAGGAAATGAAAACTTAAGCATGTTTCACCTCTTCAGGACCTTCCTCCAGACTAGCGGGCTGTTTTCTCAGAGCATTCCTAATGCCTTTCTGGCTTTGAGACCTGCCTCTGCTGTTTTTCTTCCCTGGCTTCTCCCACTTCTATTCCTAGGAGCTCAGATTTGGAGCATGAGCCTTCTGAAGAGGAAGTTTCCTCTTCAGGTGAATCTGTTGCCTATTCCACCCAGATAGCTTTTCCTTTGGGTTACGATTCCCCTGAAGTAGAGTCAAATAGTACTGACTCCCCTGAAATAAGACATCGCCTTTGGCGAAACCATATGTCCTTCATGGATGCATCTGCAGTCATTACAAATGGGTTGTCCTGTCGTCAGGCAGCCCTTCGGTCGGCCGGATTCCAAAGTCTGGGTCCGGCTTCGGCTGATGTCGCGCTTCACCCGTCATCTCTGCTGGTCTTCGGGTATAAAGGCATCAGCCGACGCCATTTTCCTCAGTCTTTCTTGCCGTGGCTCAAGCAGAAGCTGTTCGCAAGTGCCGGTCGGTCAGATCCAGAGATTACTACTACCGAATACTACTCAAGACTTCTAAAAAGCTAAGTACCCCGTTGGGGACTCTTTCTTGCCTCAGCCGATGTCAGAAAAAGTCAATAACTGTTTAACTTGTGGGAAACAAATACCTCATAAAGATTTCCACTCTTACTGTTTGCCTTGCTTAGGCCCAGACCACGACGTAGCAGCCTGCTCGGCCTGTGCTTCCTTCAACCGACGAACGCTTAGGCATCTGTCGGAGTTTGCTGAACAGTTTTTCGGCTCAGATTTTGCGTACATTATGCCGTCGGATCCTCCGACTACCCAAATTGTTAAAAACGCAAAGAAAAAGACCGACACTCGCGGTCCGCGGTTTCGGCCGAAACCACGGTTAAGCAAGCCGCGAGTGTCTCGGTTTCAGCCGAAACCGAGAAAACTGGTCAATCTTCAGCCGAATCCATGACTACTACTGAGGCTCCTGCTACCTTACCTGAATCAGCCTCAGAAATTTTGCCTACAACTGTGGTTCCTACTGATCTATCAGACACCATCCCCTTGGATATCTCTACCCCAGCACGTGGTGCTGCTAGGCCTCCTGCAGCCATGTCTATTAAGGCCTTTGCCAGGGCTAAAGCAGCCAAATCAGCTAAATCAGTGCCTGTTAAATCACCCTCACTCAGGCCCACTTCTAGTTCACAAATGCTTACTCTGGCAGAAGATTTAATATCCTTAATTAGGGGATCCCAATCTCACCCAGACAGGGCCTCTCAGCCACCAGAAAAGAGACCTAGAGCAGAGCCCCCCCGAGCCTGTGTCCTCTGATGATTCTGTGGATGACTCAGACATTACAGACCAGCCAGAGGCTCCTTTTTCCAATTATGAAGATTCAGATGCTGAAGAATCTATTCCAGCTGCCTCTCCACCAGAGGAATTCTCCTTTGGGGAAACCTTACATGCCATGAGAGAACAATTCCAATGGCAGGGACAAGATTTCTCAGATTCAAGAAAAAGGCTTAGGGCTTTTCTGCACTTACCACAACATAGGCCCTTAGCTATACCTCCTGTCCTACCTGTTGTGGACGATGCATTTAATGATGTCTGCACTGCACCTGATTCTTTACCTCCAGCCCCTGCCAAACCAGATAGATTTTACAGGGTGCCAGACACTCATCACCACCTATACAAGGCCCCACTTGCAGACACCGAAACTATATCCCAGGGGCCTAAGGCAGTAGCCTCGACCACAGCAAAACCCTATTCCCTCTGAAAGGGAATCCAGGTCCTTAGAGAGATGGGGAAAAAGTCTACACCTCTGCTACTCTATCAGCTAGAGCTTTAAACTGTCAGTTTCACATGATCCAATACCAAGAGTTTATGCTTGATCAGTTAATTAAAAAAGCTGTCCTCTGATGAATCTTTAGATAAGAAATATGTATTAGAAATGGTGAATAACATCCAACAGGTTAGTAACCATTCTTTAAAATGTGGCTATGATGCACTGGAGGCTTCATTTAGATCAGCCATGACTGGCACAGTTATAAGAAGGCATGCATGGTTGAAAGAACAGGTCTTGCCGGATCATGTTAAAGCGAAGATATTGGAAGCTCCTATGGATAAGGCCAGTTTGTTTGGTACACCTGCCCAGCAGGTAATGAAGAAAATGGAAGAGAAGGCAAAATCTGTACAAACAGTTAAAGATTTTCTACAGGTTCAGCCCCCCAAGGTTTAGCAGGAACTGGCCTGCCAAAAATTGGTCCTTTCCTGACTCCACAAGATCACAAAGGGGCAGGAACAGACGCCTAGGGGCAGAAATCAATCCAGAGGAGGTGCCTACAGAGGACGACAGTGGCAAGGCAATAACCGAGGCACAGACACAACCACTGCCACTACAACAGGACAATCTCAGTGACTTGGCTCTATCTCCGCCTACCAGGGAGCAAATAGCAGCACCATTAGGCGGAAAGTTAGCCTTATTCTCGAAAAATTGGCACTATATTACAAAAGACAAGTGGATTTTGCAAACCATAGACCAAGGCTACCGGTTCCACTTCCACACTTTACCAGTAAAAAGAGGAATGCCAAACCTGCCCCCAAATCAAAAAATAGAAGCCCTGCACCAGATAGCGGAATTAATAAAGATGAGAGCTGTGGAAAGGGTGCCAATAACAGAACAGGGCAAAGGATTCTACTCCAGACTATTCCTAGTACCAAGAAAAGAAAAAAAACTGGAGACCTATTCTCGACCTGTCCATCTTAAACACATACATCATTGTCCCAAAATTCAAAATGCTGACCCTACAGCAACTTCTTCCCATGCTGGGCAAGGAGTGTTGGCTGGTAACTCTAGATCTCAAGGAGGCATACCTGCACGTCCCCATTCGACCAAATTGCAGAAGATACCTCAGATTTCTTGCAGGATCAGAGCATTATCAATCCTCAGCATTGCCCTTTGGCTTATCTACTGCGCCCAGAGTATTCAAAAAATGCCTGGCATCAGTAATCGCTCACTGCAGAGTACAGGGAATTCAAATTTATCCCTACCTGGACGACTGCCTGTTACAAGCGGACAACAAAAGCAAGCTGACAACAGATTTACAAAGGTCATTTACTTGCTACAAGCCCTGGGATACACAGTCAATTTTCAAAAGTCATGGCTGATCCCATCCCAGACAAGAACATTCTTGGGCGCGGAATTGGACACAGTAAAACAGATGGCATTCCTAACTGCAGAAAAACAAAAAGAACTCCCTCTTTACTTCTTAGCATTAACAAAGCAGAACAAACTAACAGCAAGAAAAGTTCTGCAGGCCTTGGGCTTCATGGCATCATGCATAATCTTGGTCCCACATGCCAGACTGCATATGAGAAAGTTACAGTGGTACCTAAAGAATTTATGGTCTCAACACAGGCACAGCTTAGAAACAGAAATACCACTAATCCCATGCTTAAAACAGGAGTTCCTATGGTGGGCTCGGCATGCCAGTCAAACCCAGGCTTACCCTTCCACAACTTTCGAGCAAACCAAACCATCACAACGGATGCCTCAGACCTAGGATGGGGGCACACATGCTGGACAAATGCGTACAAGGACTGTGGACTCAGGACCAGCTGCACCTGCACATAAACCAAAAAGAAATGCTGGCAGTAAAACTGGCAATCCTAAAATTCAGACCATTCCTCAAAGAAGGCCATTTGATGATAAGGACAGACAACACCACAGTCATGTGGTACATCAACAAACAGGGAGGCACTCATTCTTACCCCTATGCAGAATGACTTTGGACCTTTGGAATCTGGCTCTCAGCTACAACATCCAGTTACAGGCAATATTTGTACCGGAAAAGAGAACACCCTAGCAGACATTTTAAGCAGAACAACCTCGGATGCTCACGAATGGATGCTACACCGACATCTTCAAGGCCATCACAAAGAAACGGGAATGCCACAGATAGATCTGTTCGCTTCCCCACAAAATCACCAGCTCAAAAATTCTGCACAAGGACATTCCACCCACTTGCATGGAAGGTGGACTCTCTATCCTTCAGCTGGAAAGGCCTGACAGCATATGCATTCCCACCTCTCCCCTTGATGCACAAGGTACTACTGAAAATCAAAGAGGAACGCCCAAGGATAATTCTGATAGCTCGAACTGGCCAAGACAACACTGGTACCCATTGCTGAGGAGCATGTCTCGATGAAAATGTGGTCAATACCCTGATGCCTCTGATGTTAACTCAGAACAACTACAACATCATACATCCAAACCTAAAACCTTGCAACTGACTGCCTGGAACATCACATAGCAGTAACTAACCCAGACCTTTCACAAAGGGTTAAAGACATTATCCTTGAAGCCCGCAGACCTTCAACAAGAAGGAACTATGCAGGAAAATGGAAAAGGTTCGTCATTTGGAGTACTGAAAGAGGAAAAGATGTGTCGAACATAGATATTGCTAACATTCTGGAGTACTTGGCAGAGCTTCTACATACAGGCCTGTCCTATTCCTCCATCAAGATACATGCATCAGCTATTTCAGCAGAATACAGCTTTGATCCTCCTGTCTTTTCACATCCTCTACTCAGGCAGTTTCTCAGAGGGATCAAGAATGTAAAACCTCCTAGGAAACCACCATTACCAGCATGGGACTTGAATTTTGTACTAGAAAAGTTGACACTACCTCCGTTTGAACCAGCAGCAACAGCAGATCTACAACACCTGTCATGGAAAACTGCTTTCCTGCTGGCTATTACTTCAGCAAGGAGGGTTTCGAACTACAGGCCTTAATGGCAGTGCAACCCTTCCTAATCTTCCATCAAGATAGGGTATCCATGAGAACTAATCCTACATTTATGCCTAAGGTGGTATCCAGAGTGTCTTTAAACCAGGCAATCCACCTACCTACCTTCTTTCCCAATCCACAAAACAGAGGTGAAAGAATAATGCATACCTTGGATGTACATAGACAGTTATGCTACTACCTGGACAGAACCAAAGGTAACAGAAAAACTGACCAGCTCTTTGTAGCCTATGCAACAGGAAGGGAAGGAAAAGCAATTTCCAAACAGACAATCTCCAAATGGCTAGGAAATTGCATAAGATTCTGTTACTCCTACCATGGAAAACCAATTCCACAGAACATAAGACCTCATTCTACAAGGGCTACAGCCACTACCACAGCTTTCTTAAGAGGAGTGGCAACCAAGGACATTATTGAGGCGGCTACTTGGACCTCCGTGCATACATTTGCCAAGCATTATAATTTACCTCTATATTCTAGATCCCGAGCAGGGTTTGCCACTGCTGTACTGCAAGGGATCCTGACTACACCATAATTATTATTCCTCCTCCCTAGTTTGGCTATGGTATTCTACCCATTTGTTATGACTGCAGATGCATCCATGAAGGACATAGTACAGTTTTGTACCTACCATAAATGTAGATGTCCGAACTGGATAGCATCTGCAGTCAGGATTACCCTCCCTCCTTCCCTCTGCGGTACTCCTAGGGTATTTACCCTCCTAATAGCTAGCTGGGGAGTCTCTTATGGTGTATTTGTTTGTATATATGTACATACATGTTTATTTTTGTGTTTGCCTTCTACTATTTTGGAAACATTGGCATTTATCCAAAATTTAGCTTTCCAAGAGGGCAATTGGCATCTGGGGCAAGAAACACTGAGGAAAATGGCGTCGGCTGATGCCTTTATACCCGAAGACCAGCAGAGATGACGTCGGGTGAAGCGCGACATCAGCCGAAGCCGGACCCAGACTTTGGAATCTGCCGATCAAGGGCTGCCTGACGACAGGACAACCCATTTGTTATGACTGCAGATGCTATCCAGTTCGGACATCTACATTTATGGTAGGTACAAAATTGTACTTTCTAAGGCGAGAGACTTTTTAAAATGGGACTGTTCTCAAGTCTCAGAGGTACAGGAGAGGTACCAGATAGACTTCCCTTCTACTATACCCCCTGTATTGCCTGCCTTTCTGGATGCCTTCATGTCAGCATCCAAGGCACCTGATTCTCAACCTCCTGTCCTAAAAGGCCAGAAGGATTTTACAAGGTGCCAGAGGACAGTAAATTTACTTTTTTAATGTCCTCCTGCAGATCCTGCTGTTCTCAGTGTCTGCAGATAGTCCTTCAAAAATTTTCCCTTCCACTTCCTTTCTTCCATCTGATAGACAATAAGATGATGGAGAGACTGGGTAAAGTCTACAATGTATTTAATAGCCCTGAAGGCCAGTTTACATGATCAAACACTTATGTCCAAATATGTTTTGGTCTTGCTCTCTCAGGCTTCACAGCTGCTGTCAGACC
Source organism: Protopterus annectens (assembly GCF_019279795.1). Classification (NCBI taxonomy): domain Eukaryota; kingdom Metazoa; phylum Chordata; order Ceratodontiformes; family Protopteridae; genus Protopterus; species Protopterus annectens. Next base: position 688,106,113 of record NC_056728.1, on the reverse strand, counting down.
TTTCAGACTGCATTGTAAGATTCAACGTTCCTCCCTCTTGACAGCCTCTTCCAAAGTGACTTGTCATTCACTGAAGTGTAGCTATGACACAGTCATTTATTGAAGTGTAGCTATGAAGCAGCTGAAGTATCTGCCAGTTCACCTGCATCTGGCTTGGTCATAAGAAAATATTCTTGGTTGAAATTACAACCCTTGCCTGATATCAAGGCAAAACATATGGATGTTCCTCTTGATAATTCTTCCCTCTTTGGAGCTAATTCTGCTGCACTTTTCAAATCTCTTCAAGAAAAAGGGAAGGAGTTACAGGAACTTAAGCATGTTTTTTATCCCCACTTCCTAAGTACCACAGGAATTATCCTTCCAAGGCACATTTTGTGAGGAAACAGTCCCATACTCCTCCATCCGCTTCCAAGAAAGGGCCACGCAAACAAGGCTCTTCCAGAACTCATCCTGCCACTGCTCAAAAGCCCCCCTTTCCAGACAAACCAGGTAGTATGTGACTAACTGCTCATTCCTACAAATATTCCTCTTTTCCAGCACCTTTCTCTCCCTTTCTTCTTGGGCAAACATTACTACCGACAAATGGGTGCTTTCAGTTGTCCAAAATGGATATTACATGGTTTGGAAGCCCATTCCACCCTTCATGGGTATTCCTCTACCCCTCAAGACCATCTTCCTCTTTTCCTGTAGTACTTCAGAACCTGATTTCACATGGAACCATTCAGGGTGTCCCTTCCCAGCAAAGAGGAAGAGGTTTTTACTCAAGGATGTTTGTAGTTCCCAGGAAGGATGGCCCATGGAGACCTATCCTAGACCTGTCCCACCTCAACCTCTTTCTGCAGGTTCCCACCTTCAGCATGCTCTGCCTCCAAACCTTGTTCCCACTTCTATCTCTGGCGTTTCTGGTGTCTCTGGACATCAAAGATGAATATCTTTGTATCCTGGTTCACCCCCTTTCAGGAAATACTTATGTTTTTCTGATGTCCTTCAAGGATGCATCTGCAGTCCTAACATATGGGGTTGTCCTGCCTCAGGCAGCCCTTCGGTCGGCCGGATTCCAAAGTCTGGGTCTGGCCTCGGCTGATGTCGCACTTCACCCGACGTCATAGCTGCTGTTTATTGGGTATAAAGGCATCAACCAACGCCATTTTCCCCAGTCTTTCTTGCCGCGCGGTGCCCGAAGCAGAAGCTGTTCGCAAGTGCCGGTCGGTCAGATCCAGAGATTTCTACTACCGAAGACTTCTAAAAAGCTAAGTACCCCGCTGGGGACTCTTTCTTGCCTCAGCCGATGTCAGACAAAGTAAATAATTGTTTAACTTGTGGGAAACAAATACCTCATAAGGATTTCCACTCTTACTACCTTCCTTGCTTAGGCCCAGACCACGACGTATCAGCTTGTCTAGCCTGTGCTTCCTTCAACCGACGGACACTTAGATGTCGGTTGGAGTTTGCAGAGGAGTTTTTTGGTTCCCGCTTTTGCATACAAAATGCCGTCGGAGACTCCGATTACTCAATTAGCTAAAAAGCGCAAGGAAAAGGACCGACATTCGCGGCCCGCGGTTTCGGCTGAAACCACGGTTAGGCCAACCGCGAGTGTCTCGGTTTCAGCTGAAACCGAGCCCCCGGTTCTTCCTTCGGCCGAAAGCATGCCTCCGATAGCCGAGGCCTCACAGAGCATGGCTGAATCTGCTACTGAATTTACTGGTACAGAAGCAGGCACCCAGGATTTGTCAGACACGATTCCTTTAGACATATCTACCCCTGCACGTGGGGCTGCTAGACCCCCTGCTTCTATGTCTATCAAGGCTTTTGCCAGGGCTAAAGCAGCTAAATCTTCTAAGGCCTTACCTGCTAAAACTCCTTCACATAGGCCTACCTCTAGTTCCCAGATACTCAGCCTGGCTGAGGATCTCATTTCTTTGATCAGGGGATCCCAACCTCACCCAGACAGGGCCTCTCAGCCCCCTCCAGATAAGAGGCCTAGGACTGAACCCCCGGAACCTGTCTCTACAGATTATTCCTCGGATGACTCAGACATTTCAGACCCTCACGAAGGCCCATATTCTCCTTATGAGGATTCTGATGCAGAAGACTCCATTCCTTCTGCTTCTCCTCCTGAAGAATTTTCTTTTGGGGAAACCTTGCATGCTATGAGGGAACACTTCCAATGGCAGGGCCAGGATTTTTCAGATTCAAGGAAAAGGCTAAGGACCTTTTTACACTTACCACAGCATAGGCCTTTAGCCATTCCGCCAGTACTAACAGTTGTTGATGCATATAATGATGTCTGTACTGCCCCTGATTCTCTTCCTCCGGCCCCTGCCAAGCCAGACAGATATTACAGGGTCCCGGACACACACTACCATTTGTATAAGGCTCCTGTTGCAGACCCTGAAACCATTTCACAGGGCCCTAAAGGTGTGGCAGCTGCCTCTGCCAAAAACCCTCTTCCCTCTGAAAGGGAATCCAGAGCATTAGAGAGATGGGGTAAAAAGGTTTATACTTTTTCGGCCAGGGCCTTGAACTGTCAATTTCACATGATTCAGTACCAGGAATTTTTGTTAGACCAGCTAAATAAAAAACTGTTTTCTCCTGAACCTATAGACCGCAAGTTCCTTCAGGATTTGGTACATAACTCTCAGCAGGTCAGTAACCATTTCTTAAAATGTGGCTATGATGCACTGGAGGCTTCCTTTAGATCAGCTATGACTGGAACAGTGATTCGAAGGCATGCCTGGTTAAAAGAACAATCCTTACCAGACCATGTTAAGTCAAAACTCCTAGATGCTCCCATGGAGAAACAAAGTTTGTTTGGCTCCCTGCACAGGAGGTTCTAAAGAAGGTGGAAGAAAAAGCAAAATCTGTCCAAACAGTCAAGGATTTCTTACAGGTCCAACCTCCGAGGTTTAGCAGAAATTGGCCTTCGAAGAATTGGTCCTTTCCAGACAACTCCAGAGCGCAGAGAGGCAGAAATAGATGCCCAATAGGCAGAGGTCAATCTAGGGGTGCCTACAGGGGACGTCAGTGGCAACCTACCAACCAGAGAAGTACTGCCACAGATTCAACTACAACCACTTCCACAGGGCAGACACAATGACTTGGCTCTAGTTCCGCCTACCAGGGAACAACTGGAAGCACCCTTGGGCGGAAAGCTAGCCTTATTTTCCGACAACTGGCATTACATTACAGGGGACAAATGGACTTTACAAACAATAGACAAGGGCTACAGGTTTCACTTCCACACTCTACCAAAAAAGAGAGGAATGCCAAACCTACCACCAAGCCAAAAAACAGACGCTCTAAGACAAATCAACAACTTAAAAGTTGAAACCGCTCCAATATAGGAACCACAATGAAGCAAAAAAGTCACGAACATCAATCACAGGTTAAAATGCTGACAATGAGGCACCGACCAGGAATGCAGTAAAACACCATTTAATCCACAGATAACAAAACAGACTGAGCGCTTTCTCCAGGTCTACTGGCTTCTTCAGAGTCAATTTGCTAACATCAACCAGGTTACCTTATATACACCCACTATTCATCAATTAATCAATCAATCAATTAAAATTTGAGTTAATTATAACCTATTAAACTCTTCACTGAAGAGAACCTTGTTGTAGCTGATCAGTAAACTTACAAAAATACAAAATATATATATATATATATGTATATATATCTATATACACAAAAATATGTAGGTACAAAATGTATAGGTAAAAAATGTATATGTAATATATGTATAAATATACATTGATTTGTACTCAACATTCACATAGTCTAAGCATTAATACTTGTAAACATTTCATGAAAATTTTCTTTTTGTAATAACAAATATAAATACTTATTCACCCAAGTTGAATTACATTTAGTCTAAGTAAGATAAAACATGGTCTAAAATCCCTTTATACCCGAAGACCAGCAGAGATGACGTCGGGTGAAGCGACATCAGCCCGGCCGGACCCAGACTTTGGAATCCGGCCGACCGAAGGGCTGCCTGACGACAGGACAACCCATTTGTTATGACTGCAGATGCTATCCAGTTCGGACATCTACATTTATGGTAGGTACAAAATTGTACTTTCTAAGGCGAGAGACTTTTTAAAATGGGACTGTTCTCAAGTCTCAGAGGTACAGGAGAGGTACCAGATAGACTTCCCTTCTACTATACCCCCTGTGTTGCCTGCCTTTCTGGATGCCTTCATGTCAGCATCCAAGGCACCTGATTCTCAACCTCCTGTCCTAAAAGGCCAGAAGGATTTTACAAGGTGCCAGAGGACAGTAAATTTACTTTTTTAATGTCCTCCTGCAGATCCTGCTGTTCTCAGTGTCTGCAGATAGTCCTTCAAAAATTTTCCCTTCCACTTCCTTTCTTCCATCTGATAGACAATAAGATGATGGAGAGACTGGGTAAAGTCTACAATGTATTTAATAGCCCTGAAGGCCAGTTTACATGATCAAACACTTATGTCCAAATATGTTTTGGTCTTGCTCTCTCAGGCTTCACAGCTGCTGTCAGACCTTTCAGACTGCATTGTAAGATTCAACGTTCCTCCCTCTTGACAGCCTCTTCCAAAGTGACTTGTCATTCACTGAAGTGTAGCTATGACACAGTCATTTATTGAAGTGTAGCTATGAAGCAGCTGAAGTATCTGCCAGTTCACCTGCATCTGGCTTGGTCATAAGAAAATATTCTTGGTTGAAATTACAACCCTTGCCTGATATCAAGGCAAAACATATGGATGTTCCTCTTGATAATTCTTCCTCTTGGAGCTAATTCTGCTGCACTTTTCAAATCTCTTCAAGAAAAAGGGAAGGAGTTACAGGAACTTAAGCATGTTTTTTATCCCCACTTCCTAAGTACCACAGGAATTATCCTTCCAAGGCACATTTTGTGAGGAAACAGTCCCATACTCCTCCATCCGCTTCCAAGAAAGGGCCACGCAAACAAGGCTCTTCCAGAACTCATCCTGCCACTGCTCAAAAGCCCCCCTTTCCAGACAAACCAGGTAGTATGTGACTAACTGCTCATTCCTACAAATATTCCTCTTTTCCAGCACCTTTCTCTCCCTTTCTTCTTGGGCAAACATTACTACCGACAAATGGGTGCTTTCAGTTGTCCAAAATGGATATTACATGGTTTGGAAGCCCATTCCACCCTTCATGGGTATTCCTCTACCCCCTCAAGACCATCTTCCTCTTTTCCCTGTAGTACTTCAGAACCTGATTTCACATGGAACCATTCAGGGTGTCCCTTCCCAGCAAAGAGGAAGAGGTTTTTACTCAAGGATGTTTGTAGTTCCCAGGAAGGATGGCCCATGGAGACCTATCCTAGACCTGTCCCACCTCAACCTCTTTCTGCAGGTTCCCACCTTCAGCATGCTCTGCCTCCAAACCTTGTTCCCACTTCTATCTCTGGCGTTTCTGGTGTCTCTGGACATCAAAGATGAATATCTTTGTATCCTGGTTCACCCCCTTTCAGGAAATACTTATGTTTTTCTGATGTCCTTCAAGGATGCATCTGCAGTCCTAACATATGGGGTTGTCCTGCCTCAGGCAGCCCTTCGGTCGGCCGGATTCCAAAGTCTGGTCTGGCCTCGCTGATGTCGCACTTCACCCGACGCCATAGCTGCTGTTTATTGGGTATAAAGGCATCAACCAACGCCATTTTCCCCAGTCTTTCTTGTCATGCGGTGCCCAAGCAGAAGCTGTTCGCAAGTGCCGGTCGGTCAGATCCAGAGATTTCTACTACCAAGACTTCTAAAAGCTAAGTACCCGCTGGGGACTCTTTCTTGCCTCAGCCGATGTCAGACAAAGTAAATAATTGTTTAACTTGTGGGAAACAAATACCTCATAAGGATTTCCACTCTTACTACCTTCCTTGCTTAGGCCCAGACCACGACGTATCAGCTTGTCTAGCTCTGTGCTTCCTTCAACCGACGGACACTTAGATGTCGGTTGGAGTTTGCAGAGGAGTTTTTGGTTCCCGCTTTTGCATACAAAATGCCGCCGGAGACTCCGACACTCAATTAGCTAAAAGCGCAAGGAAAAGGACCGACATTCGCGGCCCGCGGTTTCGCTGAAACCACGGTTAGGCCAATCATGAGTGTCTCGGTTTCAGCTGAAACCGAGCCCCGGTTCTTCCTTCGCGAAAGCATGCCTCCGCAGCGAGGCCTCACAGAGCATGGCTGAATCTGCTACTGAATTTACTGGTACAGAAGCAGGCACCCAGGATTTGTCAGACACGATTCCTTTAGACATATCTACCTGCACGTGGGGCTGCTAGACCCCTGCTTCTATGTCTATCAAGGCTTTTGCCAGTGCTAATGCAGCTCAATCTTCTAAGGCCTTAACTGCTACAACTCCTTCACATAGTCGTAGCTCTAGTTCCCAGATACTCAGCCTGGCTGAGGATCTCATTTCTTTGATCAGGGATCCCAACTCACCCAGACAGGGCCTCTCAGCCCCTCCAGATAAGAGGCCTAGGACTGAACCCCGAACCTGTCTCTACAGATTATTCCTCGGATGACTCAGACATTTCAGACCCTCAAAGGCCCATATTCTCCTTATGAGGATTCTGATGCAGAAGACTCCATTCCTTCTGCTTCTCCTCCTGAAGAATTTTCTTTGGGGAAACCTTGCATGCTATGAGGGAACACTTCCAATGGCAGGGCCAGGATTTTTCAGATTCAAGGAAAAGGCTAAGGACCTTTTTACACTTACCACAGCATAGGCCTTTAGCCATTCCGCCAGTACTAACAGTTGTTGATGCATATAATGATGTCTGTACTGCCCCTGATTCTCTTCCTCCGGCCCCTGCCAAGCCAGACAGATATTACAGGGTCCCGGACACACACTACCATTTGTATAAGGCTCCTGTTGCAGACCCTGAAACCATTTCACAGGGCCCTAAAGCGTGGCAGCTGCCTCTGCCAAAACCCTCTTCCCTCTGAAAGGGAATCCAGAGCATTAGAGAGATGGGGTAAAAAGGTTTATACTTTTTCGGCCAGGGCCTTGAACTGTCAATTTCACATGATTCAGTACCAGGAATTTTTGTTAGACCAGCTAAATAAAAAACTGTTTTCTCCTGAACCTATAGACCGCAAGTTCCTTCAGGATTTGGTACATAACTCTCAGCAGGTCAGTAACCATTTCTTAAAATGTGGCTATGATGCACTGGAGGCTTCCTTTAGATCAGCTATGACTGGAACAGTGATTCGAAGGCATGCCTGGTTAAAAGAACAATCCTTACCAGACCATGTTAAGTCAAAACTCCTAGATGCTCCCATGGAGAAACAAAGTTTGTTTGGCTCCCTGCACAGGAGGTTCTAAAGAAGGTGGAAGAAAAAGCAAAATCTGTCCAAACAGTCAAGGATTTCTTACAGGTCCAACCTCCGAGGTTTAGCAGAAATTGGCCTTCGAAGAATTGGTCCTTTCCAGACAACTCCAGAGCGCAGAGAGGCAGAAATAGATGCCCAATAGGCAGAGGTCAATCTAGGGGTGCCTACAGGGACGCCAGTGGCAACCTACCAACCAGAGAAGTACTGCCACAGATTCAACTACAACCACTTCCACAGGGCAGACACAATGACTTGGCTCTAGTTCCGCCTACCAGGGAACAACTGGAAGCACCCTTGGGCGGAAAGCTAGCCTTATTTTCCGACAACTGGCATTACATTACAGGGGACAAATGGACTTTACAAACAATAGACAAGGGCTACAGGTTTCACTTCCACACTCTACCAAAAAAGAGAGGAATGCCAAACCTACCACCAAGCCAAAAAACAGACGCTCTAAGACAAATCAACAACTTACTAAGGATGAGAGCTATAGAAGAGGTACCACCTATGGAACAAGGCCAAGGATTTTACTCCAGGCTTTTCCTTGTACCAAGAAAAGAAAATCAGTGGAGACCTATTCTAGACTAGTCCGCACTGAACACATACCTCATTGTTCCAAAATTCAAAATGCTGACCCTCCAGCAGCTTCTTCCCATGCTGGGCAAGGAGTCTTGGCTGGTGACTCTAGATCTCAAGGAGGCATACCTGCACGTCCCTATGCGACCAGATTGCAGAAGACACCTCAGATTTCTTGCAGGATCAGAGCATTATCAATTCTCAGCATTGCCTTTTGGCTTATCTACTGCGCCAAGAGTATTCATGAAATGCCTGGCATCAGTAATTGCTCATTGCAGGCTTCAGGGAATTCAAATTTACCCATACCTGGACGACTGCCTAATACAAGCGGACAACAAGGCAAAATTAACAAAAGATTTGGAAAATGTCATACAACTGTTGCAAGCCTTGGGATACACAGTCAACATTCAAAAGTCAAGACTAGTACCATTCCAAAGGATAACATTCTTGGGTGCAGAACTGGATACATCAACTCAGATGGCTTTTCTCACAGAAGAAAAACAAAAGCAACTACCAGTCTACTTCATGACATTAACAACACAAACTCAGCTTACTGCAAGGAAAGTCCTGCAAGCCCTGGGCTACATGGCATCCTGCATAATATTGTTTCCGCATGCCAGGCTGCATATGAGAAAGCTACAATGGTACCTAAGGAATGTATGGTCTCAACACAAGCACAGTCTAGTAGCCCAGATTCCAATAATTCCATGCCTGAAGCAAGAATTCCTGTGGTGGGCTCAGGCCTGTCAGTTGAACAGAGGCTTGCCTTTCCACAAACCTCATCCAAGCCAGACCATCACCACGGACGCCTCAGACCTAGGCTGGGGGGCACACATGGTGGACAAGTGTATACAAGGCCTATGGACCCAAGACCAGCTGAATTTACACATAAATCTAAAGGAGATGCTGGCAGTGAAACATGCGATCCAGGCATTCAGACCACTCCTTCAACAGGGTCATCTGCTGATAAGGACGGACAATACCACAGTCATGTGGTACATCAACAAACAGGGAGGTACACATTCATATCCTCTATGCCGGATGGCAATGGACCTGTGGAATGTGGCCCTGAATCTCAACATTCAACTTCAGGCCAGATTTGTACCAGGAAAAGAAAATTCTCTAGCAGACACCTTAAGCAGAACTACCACGGATGCTCACGAATGGATGCTGCATCCAGATATCTTCAAAGCCATAACAAAGAAATGGGGACTACCAGAGATAGACCTGTTCGCCTCCCCACACAACCACCAATTGAAGAAATTCTGCACAAGAGCATAGCACCCACTTGCTTGGAGGGTGGACTCCCTTTCCTTCAGCTGGAAAAACCTGACAGCATATGCATTTCCACCTCTTCCCTTGATGTACAAAGTTCTACTGAAGATCAGAGAGGATCAGCCAAGGGTAATCCTGATAGCTCCAGACTGGCCGAGGCAACATTGGTACACGCTACTGAGAAGCATGTCTCGGACACACGCATGGCCTCTTCCTCTATGTCCCTTACTTTTAACACAGGACAACTACAAGATCCTACATCCAAACTTGAAAACACTGCAGCTAGCTGCTTGGAATATTGCATAAAACAAAATAACCCAGGATTATCTCAGAGGGTTAAGGACATTATCCTGGAGGCACGCAGACCCTCCACAAGGAAGACTTATTCAGCCAAGTGGAAAAGATACCTCATTTGGAGTGCAGCAAAGGGAGAAAATGTCTCATTGGCAAACATAGCACACATCCTGGAATATTTAGCAGAACTGTTCCACAATGGCCTGTCTTACTCCTCCATTAAGATTCATGCATCAGCAATTTCAGCAGAATACAACATGGATCCTCCTGTCTTCTCTCATCCTCTACTCAGGCAGTTCTTGAGAGGAATCAAAATTGTAAAACCTCCAAGGAAACCACCTTTACCTACATGGGATCTCAACTTTGTGCTGGAAAAGTTAACACTTCCCCTTTTGAACCAGCAGCAACAGCAGAATTACAGTTCTTGTCTTGGAAAACTGCTTTCCTGCTAGCAATCACTTCAGCAAGAAGGGTATCTGAGTTACAGGCATTAATGGCAGTACAACCCTTCCTTATCTTCCATCAGGACAGAGTCTCTTTGAGAACTAACCCTACCTTTATGCCAAAAGTGGTCTCCAGAGTATCATTGAACCAAGCGATTCATTTACCTACATTCTTCCCCAACCCACAGAACAGGGGGGAAAGACTGCTACATACCTTGGATGTGCACAGACAATTACGCTACTATCTGGACAGAACTAAGACCAGCAGAAAACTGACCAGCTTCTGGTAGCATATGCAACAGGAATGCAAGGAAAAGCAATTTCAAAACAGACAATCTCAAAATGGATAGGAAATTGCATTCGATTTTGCTACTCTTTTCATGGAAAGACAACAACTGAAAATATCAGACCTCATTCCACAAGAGCTACAGCCACCACTACAGCTTTCCTACGAGGAGTGGCTACCAAAGACATTTTAGAAGCTGCTACTTGGAGCTCCGTGCATACATTTGCCAAGCATTATAATCTTCCCTTATACTCTAGATCCCGAGCAGGTTTTGCAACTGCTGTTTTGCAAGGGATCCTAACTACACCATCTTTATCTTAGTGCCTCATCGCCCAGTTTGGCTATGGTATTCTACCCATATGTTAGGACTGCAGATGCATCCTTGAAGGACATAGTACAGTTTTGTACCTACCATAAATGTAGATGTCCGATAGGTATGCATCTGCAGTCAGGATTACCCACCCTCCTTCCCCTCTGTGGTATTCCTAGGGTATTTACCCCTCTTTTAGCTAGCTGGGGGAATCTATTATGGTGTATTTGTTTGTATATATGTATATATATATTTTTATATTGTTTGCTCTCTACTGTTTGGAATTATTTGCATTTATCCAAATTTAGCCTTCCTAGAGGGCACCTGGCATCTGGGGCAAGAAACACTGAGGAAAATGGCGTCGGCTGATGCCTTTATACCCAATAAACAGCAGCTATGACGTGGGTGAAGTGCGACATCAGCCGAGGCCAGACCCAGACTTTGGAATCCGGCCGACCGAAGGGCTGCCTGAGGCAGGACAACCCCATATGTTAGGACTGCAGATACATACCTATCGGACAGCTACATTAATGGTAGGTACAAAACTGTACTTTCCTTCTCATTTTCAGTTTCGTGCTTTGTCTTTTGGAATCTCCATGGCCCCAAGGGTATTCACAAAATGCTTGGCTCCTGTTATTGCCTTTTGCAGACTTCAAGGAATACATGTTTATCTTTACTTAGACCTGCTCATTCAAGTAACTCATCCAGAAATTCTGCTGGAGAATCTCTAGACAACCATCAGTTTGCTTCTAAGCCTGGGGTTCACTGTCACTTGCAAGAAATCCTCCCTCATCCATCTAAGGAGCAAGTTTTCCTGGGGTAAAGGATAAGGACAGACCTCATAAGATGACATTTCTGCCCCTTCAGAAAGTGCAGTTTCTTCTAGCCTACTTTCAGCAACTCCTACAACTGACTTCCTTGATGGTCAGGGAGTTTCTCAGACTCCTAGAATTCATGGCATCCATTATTCCCATGTACCTTGGGCCAAACTCCACATGAGGAAATTCCAGTGGTAATCTGAAATCTCTCTGGTCACACCATGCACATACTGTGGATTTTGTTCTGCCTTTTCTTTCTTGTGTAAAAAAATAACTGCAGTGGTGGAGTCAGCAAATTTCACTGAACCCAGGTCTCCCTCTGAAGCCTCCTCTTCCTGTGCAGCAGCTGTTTAACAGATGCCTAGGACCTGGGGGGAGCAACCTTGGGAAACCTGAAGGTCCAGGGTGTTTGGCCCCCCCCCCAATAAGGAAGGAACACACAAATAAAAGAAATGAGGGCTTTGATTTTTACTCTTCAAGTTTTCCAGTCTTTTCTTCGCCCAGGCCTCCTGAAGCTGCTCATGGACAACACCACAGTCCTTTGGTATGTGAACAAATGCGGGGGGGGGGGGATGGGGGATGGGGCAAAGTCTTGTCTGCTTTGCAGGTTGGTTCTTCGGGCTTGGGAGATTTGCTTCCCATTCAGAAGTCACCTTAAAAGTAGTTTGCATTCCTTCAGTTCAAAATGTTCTGGCAGACACTGTTAAGCAGGTCCATGACTCAGTCCCACAAATGGATGCTCCACAAGGATGTGTTTCTGGTGGGGTACACCTCAAATAGATCTTTTTGCCTCCCCTCTGAATAGACAACTTCCATATTTTTGTGCCAGAGTCCCAGGCTGTCTGGTATGGAAGGTGGACGCCCTTGTAATATCTTGGAAGGGGATGTTTCTTTATGCACCCCCCTTCCTATTTATTCAGAAAATTCTGCTGAAGATTCAGCAGGACAAACCAAAAATGTTGTTGGTGACTCCCTTTTTGCCAAGCTAGCATTGGTTCCCTCTTATGCATTTTAGCCAAGGGCAAGCATCATAATCCACCTTACAAGGATGGACCTTCTCACACAAGACCAGGGATCACTTGTTCACCCACACTTAACCCTGCCTCTAACTCTTTGGATGATAGGCTTCTGATCCCTTTTCGACACCTGTTCTCTGAGGACGTGCTCCTAGTCCTGCAGGAGACCAGGAAGAGATCCTACTTATCCAAATGGAAGAGATTCTCCATCTGGTGTCTAAAGAAATGGCTAGATCCATTTTCAGTGGCTATCCCTCTAGTTTTGTCTTACTTGTGTGAATTGCTTAAGGCTGGATTGGCTTATTCTGCTGTAAAAGCCAACTTATCTGCCATTTCTGCATGTCTGCCTTGTTCCCTTTCCTTAGCCTCAAGGCTAGAGGTTAAGCTTTTTCTTAAAGGCATCCTTAATATCAGACCTTCCAGGAAACGTACCTCCACCCTGGGATTTGAATTTTGTACAAGAAAAACTCACCCAAGCCCCCTTTGCACCTGCTGTCACAGCTTCCTTAAAGCTTTGCACTTGGAAGACTATGCTGCTGGTGGCCATCACTTCTACTAGGAGAGTTTCTGAACTCCAAGCTTTAATGGTATCTCAACCTTTCCTCATTTTCCACAAAGATAGGGTCTCTCTGCGTACTAACTCCTCTTTTATGCCCAAAGTAGTTAATGATTTATCCATAACCTACCTTCTTTCCATCACCTCAAAATTCTAGTGAAAGGGTGTTACATACTTTGGATGTGCATAGACAACTTAGATTTTACCTGGATAAAACCAAACCCTTTAGGAAATTAGAGAAACTTTTTGATGTTCATTGTGTTACACTGCTGCAGTCATTACACTTGGGGTTATCCTGCTGTCAGGCGGTCCTGCAGTCGGCCTGAGTTCCAAAGTCTTGGTCCGGCGTCGGTTGCTGTCTCTTCTTCCCTGACATCAGTGTGCCAGGGGTATATAAGATGCAGCTGACACCATTTTCTTCAGTCTTTCTTGCCGCGCGGTGCCCGATGCAAAAGCAGTTCGCAAGTGCTGGTCGGCAGACTCCTGAGATTTTCATTCCGAATCCAGAACCGAAGTCTTCTACAAAGCTAAGTACCCTGTTGGGGAAACTTTTTCTTGCCTCAGACCGATGTCAGTAAAAGTTAATAATTGTATTTCTTGTGGGAAGCAAATACCTCATAAGGATTTCCATTCCTGTTGTATCCCATGCCTAGGCCCAGACCACGACATCACAGGTTGTTGGTTTTGTGCTAGGTTTAGCAAATGCACTATTAAACGTCGGTTTGATTTTGCCCGACATTATTTTGGCAGAAATTCCAATTACACCATGCCGTCGGAACTACCGACGACCGGTTTACACAAAAAACGCAAAGACAAGGACAGGCATCCGATGTCCAAAACTGACGACAAAGCCTCTTCTAGGCCAGTTGCTGGTACTCCGGTTTTCAGCGAGGCACCTTCGCAGCCCCTGACAACCGCCTCTTTGGAACCACAGGCTGCCTCTGACTCCCACGTGGAGATGGCTGGGCCTTCGGATACATCAGACTTGCAGCCTACCGAGACTAACCCTTCAGAGGGCTCTGGAGTAGCCGAACAACCTGCAGCTTCAGAGGGTGTTTTCAGGCCTACTCAGTTAACCATTAAATCGTCTGTTAAACCCAAAACAAAGAAACAACTTCAGCATTCACCAGGACAAGGCCTCCGTGCCTAAGAAACAGATTCTCAAAATGGCCGAAGACCTAATTACTCTGATCAGGGGGTCCCACCCTCCAACTGATAAAAGGCCTAGACAGGATGCAGACTATGACTCATCCGACCAGGTGTCCATCTCCTCAGACTCATCCTCAGACCAAGGATACTCTTTACCCCCTTATGAGGATTCTGATGCTGAGGAATCTATTCCTTCAGCCTCTCCACCAGAGGACTACTTCTTTGGGGAAACCTTGCATGCGGGAGCATTTCCATTGGGAGTAGGATTACTCAGAATCCAAGAAAAGACTCAGAGATTTCCTTTTATTACCTCAACACAGACCCCTTGCTATTCTGCCAGTGTTAGATATTGTGGATGATGTTTATTCTGAATCTAGTTTAAATCCTGATTCTTTACCTCCTGCTCCAGTTAAGCCAGACAGATATTACAGAGTCCCTGACTCGCACAAATTCCTTTTATAAAAGCCCTGTTGCTGACCCTGAAACTATTTCCCAGGGTCCCAAATGGGTAAAGGCTTCTACAGCAAAAAATCCAGTCCCCTCTGACAGAGATTCCAGAGCATTAGACAGATGGGGGAAGAAAGTGTATACATCTGCAACTTTAGCAATGAGAGCCTTAAATTGCCAGTTTCACATGCTTAAATACAAGCAATACTTGATGTCTCAGTTGAAACAAAAAATGCTTCCAAATTCAGATCTACCTAATTATAAGGAAATGCAGGATTTATTGCATACAGCTGAACAAGTGGGAAAACATACTTTGCAATGTGGTTTTGATTCCTTGGAGGCCTCCTGTAGAGCAGCAGTTACAGGGTCTGTCATTAGAAGACATGCTTGGTTAAAAGAGCAGACATTACCAGATCATGTTAAAGCAAAATTATTAAATGCACCTTTACAGCAGGATGTTTTATTTGGAGTTAGGGCAGAAGAGGTATTAAAGAAAATGGAGGATAAAGCAAAATCTATGCAAACGGTGAACTATTTCTTACAGGTTCAGCCTCCTCGATTTAGCAGAAATTGGCCAACAAAAAATTGGTCCTTTCCATTTTCAGACAGACCTCAAAGGGGCAGATATAGACGTCCAAGAGGCAGAGGTCAACCACAAGGTACTTACAGGCCTCGACAATGGGGTGCTTCAACCCAAAAAGAAGGTGAAGACAGGCCTCAACCTTATAAAAAAACAGCCTCAATGACTTCCCACTACAGCTGCCAAACATTTCTCTCTTGGCAGCCCCCTTGGGGGGAAAACTGGCACCTTTCAGTCACATTTGGCAAATGATCACCAAAGACAAATGGGTTCTCAATAGTGTGTCTCAAGGTTACAGGTTCCACTTTCACACTCTGCGAAGGTTAAAAGGAATGCCAAATCTGCCACTAAATCAATGGGCAGAGGCTCAAAGACAAATTACAGCACTCATGGACATGAGAGCTATTCAAAAGGTACCAAAACAGGAACAAGGACAAGGATTTTACTCGAGACTCTTTCTGGTTCCCAAAAAGAACAAAGCCTGGAGGCCCATTTTGGATCTTTCTTCTCTAAATACTTACCTGGACGTTCCAAAATTCAAAATGTTGACACTACAGCAGCTTCTTCCCATGCTGGGCAAGAAAGCTTGGCTTGTATCTTTGGACCTTAAGGAGGCATACCTGCATGTCCCTATCAGACAAAATTGCAGAAGATACCTCAGATTCTTAGCAGGTTCAATGCATTACCAATTCTCTGCACTGCCCTTTGGTTTATCTACTGCGCCCAGGGTCTTTACAAAATGCCTGGCACCAGTAATTGCATTTTACAGACAAAAAGGAATTCAAATATACCCATACTTGGACGACTGCCTTATTTAAGCAGAGAGCAAAGACATTCTTCTAAAGCGTCTGGCATTTGTAAAAAGACTGCTAATTTGCCTAGGGTACACAGTAAACGAAAAGAAATCAAAACTAGTGCCCTCACAAGAGATAATATTCATGGGTGCCAGCTTAAATACAACGGCCCAGATGGCATATCTCATGCCAGATAAGCAAGGACAACTGACTCAATATTTCAAATTAATGGCAACAAAAACCCAACTCCCTGCAAGAAAAATTCTGCAGGCCTTGGGTTACATGGCATCTTGCATACTACTAATTCCATATGCCAAACTGCATATGAGGAAACTACAGTGGTACCCAAAGACTGTCAGGTCTCAACACTGTCAAAGTTTGGAAACAGTAATACCACTTATTCCTTGCCTTCAACAGGAGTTTCAATGGTGGGCTCAAGCCTGTCACCTCAACAAGGGACAGCCTTTCACTCAACCCAAAGCCAGGCAAACACTGACAACAGATGCTTAGGATTACGCCTGGGGAGCACACATGGCAGGAAAATGTATTCAGGGCAAGTGGACCGCAGAACAAAGACATCTGCACATCAATCAAAAAGAGATGCTAGCTGTACAAAATGCCCTTATAGCTTTCAAGGACCTTCTGCATTCAGGACAACTACTACTAAAGACAGACAACACCACAGTTATGTGGTACATAAACAAGCAAGGGGGCACACATTCATATCCTCTCTGCAGACAAGCCATGACCTTGTGGAACACAGCTATAACCTTTCAAGTTAATCTGCAAGCACAATTCCTGCCAGGAGAGAAAAATACACTGGCAGACGACTTGAGCAGAAACATCATGGATCTGCACGAGTGGAAATTGCATCCACAAAAGTTCAGGATGATAACACAGAAATGGGGGAGCCTGGACATAAATCTGTTCACATCCCCAATGAATTACCAGCTACAGAAATTCTGCACAAGGACTTAACACCCACAAGCATGGAAAGTGGATGCCCTCTCATTCAGCTGGAAAAATCTACAAGTATATGCTTTCCCACCAGTACCTCTCCTTTCAAAGGTACTCATAAAAGCCAAACAGGAAAGGCCAAAGATGATCCTGATTGCCCCAGACTGGCCACGCCAGCACAGGTACCCAATCTTAAAGAACTTAGCACAAGGACTACCATGGATTTTACCTCAAATTCCACAACTTCTGACTCAGCGAAACAATCAGATATTTCACGGCCAGCTCAAGACTTTAAACCTGGCTGCATGGCAGATTCCTTAGTCAAGCAAACAATGCCTGTCTCCAAAGTGGTTATGGATGTCATTATGGAGGCCAGAAGGCCTAGCACTAGGAAAGCCTATTCAGATAAATGGAAGAGATTCTGTTCCTGGAACCCGGCTCACAGCCTTGATCCTCTTGTCCCAAACATTCCTCAGATTCTACAATACTTGACTGAGATGCTGGACAAAGGCCTCTCCTTTTCATCCATTAATATCCATGCGTCTGCCATCTCTGCTCATTACAACACATATCCACCAATTTTTTCCCATCCTTTGCTAAAACTGTACCTGAGAGGGGCTAAAAACATAAGACCGTCCCGTAGAGCACCAATTCCAACTTGGGACCTCAACTTCGTCTTGGAAAAATTAACTTTACCTCCTTTTGAGCCAGCTAACTCAGCAGACTTAAAATATGTCTCTTGGAAAACTGCTCTGCTCCTGGCAATTACCTCAGCTTGAAGAGTTTCAGAATTACAGACACTAATGGCAGTGGAACCTTTCATCATTTTCCACCAAGACAGGGTGTCTTTAAGAACAAACCCTACCTTTATGCCAAAGGTTGGTATCAAGTGTGGCTCTAAACCAAACTATTCAATTGCCAACTTTTTATCCAAATCCACAGAACAAAGGGGAGAGACTACTGCATTCCTTGGACATACACAGGCAGGTACGCTTCTACTTGGACAAAACAACAGCTTGCAGGAAAACTGAGCAATTATTTGTTGCATATGCTGCAGGAACACAGGGAAAAGCCATTTCAAAACAGTCCATTTCAAAATGGATAGGGCACTGCATACATTTTTGCAATACACACCATGGGAAAACTGCACCTAACAACATTAGGTCGCATTCCACCAGGGCAACAGCCTACCTCAGAGGAGTACCTACCAAAGACATTTTGGAAGCAGCTACTTGGAGTTCTGTGCATACCTTCACCAAGCATTATCATCTGCCTCTTTACTCTAAATCCAGAGCTGGCTTTGCCACTGCAGTCCTGCAGGGCCTTATAGCCACCTCTAATGCCTTATAGAACCAGCCACCCTACCTCAGCTTTGGGATTCTACCCAAGTGTAATGACTGCAGCAGTGTAACACGATGAACATAGTACAGTTTTGTACCTACCATAAATGTTGATGTTCGAGTGTATACACTGCTGCACTCCAGGTTACCCTCCCTCCTTCCCCTCTTACTTTCTGGTATTTACCCTTTGCTACCTATGGGGAGTATTTGCTGGTAACAGAAGGTATTTGTTTGCTTTTCTTATGTATGTTTTATTAGCAATTTACATTGCCTACCTTTTTGGGGGCACCTGACATCTGGGGCAAGAAAAACTGAAGAAAATGGCGTTGGCTGCATCTTGTATACCCATGACGCACTGACGTCAGGGAAGAAGTGACAGCAACCTACGCCGGACCAAGACTTTGGAACTCGGGCCGACTGCGGGACCGCCTGACGGCAGGATAACCCAAGTGTAATGACTGCAGCAGTGTATGCACTCGAACATCTACATTTATGGTAGGTACAAAATTGGACTTTTCCTTTCATCCCTGGGCGTTGGGAAAGCGTGTCAAAACAGATTATTGGATTTCAAAGACCATTCCTTTTTGCTATGTTTTCCATGGTAAAACTCTTCCTCGGTGACAGCTCATTCCACTAGTTCTGTTGCTTCATCTGGACCCTTTTTCAAGGAATTGAACACTGCTGCTGTCTTGGGGACAGCTTCTTGGTTTTCTATCCACACCTTTATCAGACATTACAAGCTGGATGGCATTTCCAGATTCAGATGCACTTGAAATCAGCTTTGGGCTCCAGCTGCTTTTGAAGTGATGATGCAGGCTGGCTCCATTTATACCTGAGCGCACTGATGTCAGTTAAGGTGTCCACCAGCCTGAGAGGTAAAATAAGTTTCTCTGGTAGTTGGGCCAGCTGAGGGCTTTCACAGCAGGAAATCCCAGCTGTCAAGACTGCAGCAGTGAATACACTTGAACATCTACATTTATTGCAGGTGTTCACAACTGTACTTTCTCCCTTCTTTCGGAAATGGCCAGGGGCAATTACCAGAAGCTTCCTCACAGACTGTAGCTATTCACACAAGAGCCAGGGGTGTTTTTAATACTTCGACAGCAATAATCTTCATTTGATTGCCTGGATAATGGGGCCAAAATTCCTTTTAGGCACCTGTTTACCGAAGACTTGCAGCAGGTACTAATGGAGGTAAGAAAGCTTGCTACTAGAAAATCATATATTGGCAATGGAAAAGGTTTTCTAGTCAGTGCCAAAATATCTAGCACCCATTCAGGGCTGCTTGTTCTGACGCCTCACAATATCTGTGTGAGTTACTGTCCTATAACCTTTCTTATTCCTCTGTCAAGATTCATTTATCAGCCATTTCAGCATGTCTGCCCAGTGGATCCTCCTCTTTCAAAGTAGTCTCATGTCAAAATATTCTTGAAAAGGTTTTTGCAGAAGAGGCCTTCAGGTAAACTGGTGGCCTCTCTGAGATCTTTGTTTTGTGTTAGAGAAGCTGGCACTTGTTCCACTTGAACCAGCTAATCTAGCTGATGTGTGATTCTTAAGATGAAAGACATTTTTACTAACTGCTCTGACCTCTGCAAGAAGGGTATTTGAGGGTTGACTCGCCATAAGAGCTTGCAACTGTCTCATTTTTCTTGGGGGTAGAGTTTATTTGAGAACTAATCTTTCATTTATGCCTAAAGTGGTGTCCAAATTTACTTTAAACCAAACTATCCATCTCTACTTTTTTTTTCTTTCTGAACCTAAAAATGAGGAGAAAGGATACCCCATACCTTGGTTACTCAGACAACTCGGATACTATCTTGACAGAACTAAATCTTTCATTTCTTCAGATCAGTTTATTTCTTGTGAAGGTAGGAATAAGGGACAACCTTTGTCAAAACAGACCATTTTCTAAGGGTTGTCTAAGGCTGCTATCTTTTGTCATACTTGCCATAACAGGTCTGTTCAAGGCAGGGTCAAGGCCCACTGTACCAGGGCCTTAGCTTCATCTATGGACTTTTGGAAAGAGTTCAATTCATAGCTTTCAAACTGTTAGTGCAAGAAGTCTGGACATAGCCTAAAATAATGGGGGGAACAAAGGCCCAAAAATAGGGACCTATTTTAAATATTGCTCTTACCAACTTAGAAAGTTGATAGAATAAAAGTAATTGTATTAGCATGCATATCCTGAAGGATATAAAGTCTGAAACGTAAATGTGTGTCGTCATGTAGTGACTTCAGACCTTAGTGATTTGCCAGAAAACCACAAATGTTTATGAGGAACAGACTAAAATTTTGAGGCATAAATCTGGACAGTTGAGAGATGTGGGTGGATTCTAGAAATATTCTAGAAATTGCTGCTTGATCAAGTATGCATACTTTTACAAAGCACTATATAAGCTTGCTTCTTTCTCTAGGTCCAGATCAAGCTTTGCTAGGACCATTATTCAGGGGTTCCTGGACTCTCCTTCCACCTCCCAAATGTACGTGGCTATGGTAATTTATAGTGCAAGTTGAAAACACTATTTCAGAAGTTTATGGTGTGTTTTTATACCAAGGTGTGGATATTCTGTTTTTTTTTTTTTTTTTTTTTTGTTCCTGGTATAGTCTTTTTTTCACAGGGCTCAGACTCTCTCCCTCCCTCTCTCTGCTGGCAGGAAAGGTCTGAAGGGCTTTGTGTCCATACTTGTATTTTAATCAGCTCAGCTTGAGCTGCTTTGATAGTTTGGGTTCTCTGAATCTTTGGAAGCTGGCCAGCTGTTATATCCTTGGCAGGGTGTAACAGGTATAGCTAAGGCTACTGCAACAGTGATCATTCAAACATCTGCTGTTATGGTAAGTACAACTTACACAACTGTCCTTTCCCCTTTATTTTGAAAATGGTCATTTGCATTTATCGCAAGCATCCTTACAGACTGAATCTGCTCAAATAAGACATGGGGTGTTTGATGCATCCCATCTGGCGACAACTGCAACCAGTTGCCTGAATGATAGGTGCTAATGTGCAGCAGGTATTAAGAGACCAGAAAACCTGCTAGTAGGAAATTGTATATTAGCAAATGGAAAACATTTTGTAGTTGCAACCAAGGCAAGAACAAAGGACCCTCTTAAGGGCAGTGTTTTGTCTAGTCTCTAGTCTTTTGTTCAAATTATTATATATTAGCTTTTATTGCTGCACCATGAAGGTACCTTTGTCGGGCATTTCAGCAGGTCTGCCTGTGGATCCTTCCTCCTTTTAGTGCAGTCCTATGTGAAAGAGTTTAAGGGTGTTGCATACCAAGCTTCCACAAAAATAGGTGGCTTCTCTTTGAGATCTTAACTTTTTTTTCTTGGAAAAATTAACTTGGCTCGTTTGAACCAGCTCATCCAGTGATTTGAAGTTCTTAACATGGAAAAGAGGTTTTCTGATTTGACTTCTACAAGAAGAGTATCTGTGTGGCAAGCTCTTATGATGGAGTAAACCATTTTCTACAAGGGTAGGGTTTCTTTAGGCATAAATGGAGGATTACTTAAAGTTATAGTAGAGTTTACTGTAATTTCCATCTCCCTGTCTTCTTTCCAGGATCTAAAAACAAAGGAGAAGAGGCAGCTCCGACATCTTGTCAGAAGTAAAACTTTCAGGAACTCTAGCTCAGTTTATTTCTTAGGAAGTTTAGAAAAAAAGGACAACCTGTGCTAAAGCAGACTGTATCCTTATAGTAGTCTCATGTCTCGTATTACCTTTTTTATACCCATCACAACTGGACAGTTCTACGCAGGATTGATGCTCACTCTGCCAGGGTCTTTGCTTTTAGGATGGATTCTAGAAGTATTCTAGATGTGGCAACTTGATCCTCTGTATATAATTTTAGAAACAGTACATATTAAATTCTTTCTCTGGTGTAGGACAGGTTTTGCTAGGACCCTTCTCCTTTGCTGTGACCATTTTTCAGATGCTCATGAGCCTCTTCCCTTCTTCCTTCCTTCTAGTCCAGTGATGGGGAACCTATGACACGTGTGTCAAAGGTGACACACCACGACGTTTTGGATGACACACGAGCAATCACCAACACCTGAGTTACCAAAGACGCTGGCTTTGCATTCTTTGCTCAAGTGAAGTGCACTGAATTATTTTATGCCAGGACCTTTTGACATGCCAAACCCAAAAGGTTCACCATCACTGTTTTAGTCCGTCTAAACTGTGGTTGTCTGCCCATTTAGCGAAGGCTACTGCAGCAGTGATCAAATGACGAACATAGTACACTTGTGTAAGGAAACCTACTTTGAGTAGATGTTCAAATGATCATTACTGCATTAGCCACTTCATCCCATCATCTCCTTAGATTTTTGTTGCCAGAGTGAGAACCTTTATTTTTATTTTCCTAGCATTGACTTTTTCAGGGTTCTAGCCTTCCTGTCTCAGTTGGCATGAATGCTCTGAAGGACTTTGTGTCTAAACTTTCTTCAGCTTGGCTTAAGCTGGTCAATGGTTTTGGTCATGTGGAAGGTGCCCTTAAGCTTTGGAAGCTGGCTGGCTGTTGTATCTTTGGCAGGATATATCCTGTTTAGTGCTACAGCAGTAGTGATCATTTGAACATCTGCTGTTGTGGTAAGTTTACCTATTGCCTTTATGGCATATAGCAACATCCCTGGGAAGGAGTGCGCCTGACTGGGGTGGGAGCAAAGCTGTGGAAGTCTAGCTGAATTTTGGAACTCATTCAGTCCTGCGGCGGTAGTGGTGCTGCGGTAGCGTTGTCACCTCACAGCAAGACGTTGTCCCGTTCGATTCTCAGCTAGAGCACCTTCTGTGTGGAGGCATGCGTGGATGGGCGTTCCTTCGTTGAAGGTTGTGTGTCAGGGTTGGCAACTCGGCATGTAAAAATCTACTGCCAATCATTAGCGGACCGGTGTTCCGCTGTGGCGACCCCTAACTGGGATAAACCGAAAGACACAACAACATTCATCTGTGATGAGTCTGACTGCAGAAGTGAATCCTACTTGATGTAAAATTGTGAAAGGAACTTGTAATAGTACATTTATCTGCTCTATTTTATGTAATTGTGTCATCAAAATTATTACTGCTCTTTGTATTAGCTGTTCTGTGACATTCTAACAGATTCCTGCAGGCAAACTTATCCATATGCAAAGCTTTTATACCTTAAACGTTTGTGTTGACTGTATGATGTTGATGCATCTGGTGTCTGGGTGTCCTACTAACTGACGTTGCCTTGACTTTAGGATTGCTAAAGATTTTTGTTGTATTTAATTGTATATTAATAGTGATTAAATATTCTTTTCCCTTTGTTATTGATTTATTAATTGGTTTCATAGGTCTACAGATACATCTTTAGGTTGATGTTCATCGTGTTTCACTGTTGCAGTCATTACGGGTTATCCTGCTGGCAGGCGGCCTGTAGTTGGCCCGAGTTCCAAAGTCTTGGTCTGGCGTCGGTTGCTGTCCCCTCTTCCCTGACATCAGTGCGCCAGGGGTATAAAAGTTGCAACCAACGCCATTTTCTTCAGTCTTTCTTGCCGTGCGGTGACCGAAGCTTAAGCAGTTCGCAAGTGCCGGTCAGCCGACTCCTGAGATTTTCAAAATTGAATTTCAGAACCGAAGTCTTCAATAAAGCTAAGTACCCCGTTGGGGAAACTTTTTCTTGCTCCAGACAGATGTCAGTAAAAGTTAATAATTGTATTTCTTGTGGGAAGCAAATACCTCATAAGGACTTCCACTCTTACTGCATTCCTTACCTAGGCCCTGACCACAACGTCACTAGTTGTCGATTTTGTGCTAGATTTAATAAACGTACTATTAAACGTCGGTTTGATTTTACTTTACATTATTTTGGACGAAGATTTAATTACAGAATGCCGTCGGAACAACCGACAACCGGAATGAATAAAAAACGCAAAGACAAAGAAAAAGAGAGGCATCCGAGGTCCAAAACTGACGACATAGCCTCTTCTAGGCCAGTCACCGGTTCTCATTGAGGCGCTTTCGCAGCCCCTGACACCCGCTACCTCAGAGCCACAGGCTGCAACCGACAGCCTCGTGGAGACACCGAGGCCTGTGGAAACTCACGGTATTGGGCCTACGGAAAATATACCCTCAGATGGGTCTGGAGCCGCTGAGCCAGGCACCGGCTTCTGAGGCTGTTTTCAGACCTTACAATTAAAGCTACTACAGGAGCAAAGGCAAAGTCAAAAACACCATTAAAGACAAAGAAACAAGTGCAGGATTCTCCAGAACAGTCATCCATGCCTAAGAAACAGATGCTTAAAATGGCCGAAGATCTAATTACTTTAATCAGGGGCTCCCATCCCCCTCCTGACAAAAGGCCTAGGCAAGATACTGATTATGATTCCTCTGATCAGGTTTCCATTTCTTCTGATTCTTCCTCTGACCAGAGCTATTCTCTCCCTCCGTATGAGGACTCTGATGCTGAAGAGTCCATTCCTTCAGCCTCACCGGCTGAGGATTACTCATTTGGGGAAACCCTGCACACCATGAGGGAACACTTCCATTGGGAGAGCCGGGATTACTCAGAATCCAAGAAAAGGCTCAGAGATTTCCTTCTATTGCCTCAGCACAGGCCCTTGGCTATCCCCCCTGTGCTTGATATTGTTGTTGATGATTTTTCTGAATCCAGTCTGTCTCCAGATTCTTTACCCCCTGCACCAGTAAAGCCAGACAGGTACTACAGGGTCCCTGCCTCTCATAAATTTCTTTACAAAAACCCACTGCGGAACCAGAAACTATTTCTCAGGGTCCAAAAGGGGTTAAAGCTTCCACTGCCAAATATCCTGTCCCCTCAGATAGGGATTCCAGAGCTGTGGACAGATGGAGGAAAAAAGTTTACACTTCTGCTACTTTAGCTGTAAGAGCTTTAAACTGTCAGTTTCACATGCTTAAATATCAACAGTATCTCATGTCATTGTTAAAGCAGAAAATGGTTACAAATACTGAAGGTCCTGATTGTAAAGAAATGCAGGATTTATTGCATGCAGTTGAACAAGTGGGAAAGCATACTCTGCAATGTGGTTTTGATTCATTAGAGGTTTCTTGTAGAGCTGCAGTTACAGGCTCAGTTATTCGAAGACATGCTTGGTTGAAAGAACAAAGTTTACCTGACCATGTTAAAATGAAATTATTGGATGCTCAACTACAGCATGATACTTTGTTTGGTGTTAAGGCAGAAGAGGTTTTAAAGAAAATGGAGGATAAAGCAAAGTCAATGCAAACTGTGAAATATTTCTTACAGGTTCAGCCACCTAGATTTAGCAGGAACTGGCCTTCAAAAAATTGGTCCTTTCCAGTGTCAGACAAGCCACAAAGAGGCAGATACAGACGCCCAAGAGGCAGATCTCTGCCCCAAGACTCCTACAGACCTAAACAATGGGGTTCCTCAACCCCCAAAGGAGGAGAAGAAAATCACAACCTTGTAGAAAACAGTCACAATTACTTCCCTCTGTAAATGCCAAGCACTTACCAGTTGACCGCACCCCTAGGGGGAAAGCTAGCACTCGTCTCAAAAAATTGACACATGATCACCCAAGACCAATGGGTGTTGAATATAGTTTCTCAAAGGTACAGGTTCCACTTCCATATGCTCCCAAAACCAAAAGGTATGCCAGATCTGCCTCAAAACCAATGGGCAGAGGCACAAAAACAGATTACAGCTCTTATGGATAGGGAGCTATTCAAAATGTCCCACAAGAAGAACAGGGCTAAGGATTTTACTCGTATGACTTTTCCTAGTACCCAGAAAGGACAAAGCATGGAGACCAATACTGGACCTGTCAATCCTAAATACTTTCCTGGATGTTCCAAAATTCAAAATGTTAACACTACAACAACTCTTGCCCATGCTGGGCAAAGTAGCTTGGCTAGTTACTTTGGATCTCAAGGAGGCATACCTGCACGTCCCAGACAGTTGTGCAGAAGATGTTAATTCTCTGCACTGCCCTTTGGCTTATCTGCTGCACCCAGGGTCTTCGCAAAATGCCTGTCACCAGTAATTGCATTTTGCAGGCAAAAAGGAATTCAACTATATCCCTACTTGGACTACTGCCTTATTCAAGTAGAGAGCAAGGACATTCTTCTAAAGCACCTGGAGTTTGTAAAAAGATTATTAATTTGCCTGGGGTACACAGTAAACGAAAAGAAATCAAAACTAGTGCCCTCTCAAGAGATAATATTCCTGGGTGCAAGCTTGAATACAGCTACCCAGATGGCTTATCTCACACCAGACAAACAAAGGCAACTGACTCATTACTTTCAAATGATGGCAACAAAGACCCAGCTCCCTGCAAGAAAAATTCTGCAGGCCCTGGGTTTCATGGCATCTTGCATTCTACTAATTCCATATGCCAAACTGCATATGAGGAAACTACAATGGTATCTAAAAAGTGTTTTGACCCAGCATTGTCACAGCCTAGAGACAATCATAACCTTGATTCCCTGCCTACAACAGGAGTTTCGATGGTCACAGGCCTGTCACCACAACAAGGGACAGCCTTTCACCTTGCCAACAGCCAGGCAGACAATAACAACGGATGCATCGGATTACGCCTGGGGAGCACATATGGCAGGAAAATGTATTCAGGGCACGTGGCCCAAGGAACAACTGCATCTTCACATCAGTCAAAAAGAGATGCTAGCTGTATAAAATGCCCTGACAGCCTTCAAGGACCTTCTACATCCAGAACAATTATTAATAAAGACGGACAATACCACAGTTATGTGGTACATAAACAAGCAAGGGGGCGCACATTCCTACCCCCTATGCAGACAAGCCATGACTTTGTGGAACACAGCACTGACTTACCAGGTACATCTGCAAGCACAATTCCTGCCAGGAACAAAAAATACACTGGCAGACGAACTAAGCAGAAATCTCATGGATCCTCACGAATGGAAGCTAAATCCACAAGTATTCAACATGATAACAAGGGAATGGGGACGCCCAGACATAGATCTATTTGCCTCCTCTCACAATTGCCAATTACAGAAATTTTGCACAAGGACTTATCACTCTCAAGCATGGAAAGTGGATGCTCTATCTTTCAACTGGAAAAATCTGACAGTCTATGCCTTCCCTCCGATGCCTCTTCTCACCAAGGTGCTTCTAAAAGTCAGACAAGAGAGGCCAAAAATGATCCTGATTGCACCAGACTGGCCACACCAGCACTGGTACCCAATCCTAAAGATTTTGTCCCAAGGCCCGCCTTGGCCTCTACCTCAAATCCCTCATCTTCTGACACAGCAAAACAATCAAATTCTGCACAGTCAACTCAGAACCTTAAACCTGGCAGCGTGGCAGACAGTGTAGCCACTCAGACTGCACCTCTCTCTAAAGCTGTTATGGATGTAATTTTGGAAGCTAGGAGACCCAGCACTAGGAAATCTTATGCGGAAAAATGGAAGAGATTCTGTGCTTGGAACCAGGCACAAGGCCTCGACCCACTAGTCCCTAATATGCCTCAGATTTTACAATACCTGACTGAGATGTTGGACAAAGGCCTATCTTTTTCTTCTGTTAAAATCCATGTCTCTGCCATTTCAGCACATTACAATACGGATCCTCCTATTTTTTCACATCCTCTACTATGACAGTACCTCAGAGGGACAAAGAATATAAGACCCCCTAGGAGAGCACCAGTACCTACTTGGGACCTCAATTTTGTGTTAGAAAAACTAACACTGCCTCCTTTTGAACCAGCCAGCACAGCTGATCTAAAATTCTTGTCATGGAAAACTGCTCTGCTCCTAGCAATAACTTCAGCAAGAAGAGTTTCAGAGTTACAGGCATTGATGGCTGTGGAATCTTTCCTCATTTTTCACCAGGACAGGGTTTCTCTAAGGATGAACCCGACATTCATGCCAAAAGTGGTCTCTAATGTGGCCTTAAAACAAACTATTCATTTGCCTACTTTCTACCCAAATCCCCAGAATAAAGGGGAAGACTTCTGCACTCTTTGGATATTCACAGGCAGCTACAATTTTACTTGGACAAAACAAAAGCTTTCAGAAAAACTGAGCAACTGTTTGTAGCATATGCTGCAGGATCACAAGGAAAACCTATTACAAAGCAGACAATCTCCAAATGGATAGGACACTGCATCCGCTTCTGTTATGCACAACATGACAAATCTGTGCCCAAGGACATTAGGCCTCATTGTACCAGAGCAGCAGCCACTTCAGCAGCCTTTCCTCAGAGGGGTACCAAGCAAAGACATATTAGAAGCTGCAACCCGGAGCTCAATGCGCACTTTTACCAAGCACTACCACCTACCTCTCTACTCCAAATCCAGTGCAGGCTTTGCCACTGCAGTTCTGCAGGGTTTGTTAGCCCCGCCAAATCCAATCTAGACCCAGCCACCCTGCCTAAGCTTTGGGATTCTACCCAAGTGTAATGACTGCAACAGTGAAACACGATGAACATAATACAGTTGTGTACCTAACATAAATGTAGATGTTCGAGTGTATTCACTGTTGCAGTCATGGTTACCCACCCACCATCCCCTTCTTTCCTGGGACTATTCTGTACTTCTCAACTCTATACAACCTATGTGGTGTATTTGCTTTTAGAAGAAGAAAATGTTTTTATGATATATGCATGGTTGTTTGGCATATTTTTATCTTTACAGCCTTCATATCTCGGGGCACCTGACATCTGGGGCAAGAAAAACTGAAATAAATGGCGTCTGTTGCAACTTTTATACCCCTAGCGCACTGATGTCAGGGAAGAGGCGGCAGCAACCGACGCCGGACCAAGACTTCGGAACTTGGGCCGACTATGGGCCGCCTGCCAGCAGGATAACCCAAGTGTAATGACTGCAACAGTGAATACACTCGAACATCTACATTTATGGTAGGTACACAACTGTACTTTTAGGCTTTGGTGGTGTAACTCAAGAAACTGGAAGAAATTGACATTAGAGAAGATAACTGGTCCAGCATCTTCAATATCACTTAACTCTTGCCGATTTTAGAATTGAATTCGGTGTGACTTTGCTACTGGTTGCTCACTGGAATCAGTATACAGTTTTCCTTGGTAATTCTCTTTTTTTGTACCTTTACAATAGCCTTTATATTTTCTGTTGTTCTCAGCTTCTACTGGGTTTATTAGCATAATTTGCTAGCTGTTATAGCAAATAATCCCTTGCTTTCTAAGACACTTTTATGTCTTTGACGTACATTTATTTGTCCTTATTTCAGGTGTAAAATATTTTACTGGCAAGCAGTTGTTTGGAAACACTTTTGAGTATGCCATTTTCAAACTTGGCTTGGATTTCAGCTATCAAAAAATACATTTGTCTACATTATTTCAGATGCTCAGAGTCCTTCAGCATTTTATTTTTTTCTGCATTGCCACATTCACTCTCTCGTATCATGCACATATCATCTTTCTCTTATGTTGCACCAGCAATCATTTTGTTTACAGTATGGGTAGCACTTTCTGTTAGTTGTGACTTATAACTCTCTTAAACTTGATCTTGTTTGCTAGTTTCCTTCTAAGATTCAGCTCTTCATTGTCTGCTTTGTGACTGTGAGTACTTGAGACCTGTTTATAAAAAACAAGGTGCCCTAATTTATTAACATTTGCATTTAGTTCTGCACTCATCAGTAGTTTCCCCTGCTATCCTGTCCATTTGTAACTCTGCTACTGAAACCTTAACCGAAGTTGTGGTCAGATGACAGCAACCTCAGGTCATCTCTTCTAAATGGACACCTAAACCAAAGTGAATCACTTTCTTTTCTTCGCTCCAGCCTTCAGCCACTTGATCACCTGAAAATAGCATAGCATAGACTCAGAAATTCATGGCTTTCATATACATTCATCCCACATTTCTGCTACTGAAGCCTCCCCATCCAAAAGAAATAGAGGTGTGGCCTTTCAGGAAAATTCAGATTCCTCAAGTTCAGAAGATGAGGAGGAGCTGTCCTGCTCTCTGGGCACCTACTTCCATAAACTTATCCAGATTCAGCCTGTGACAGTCTCTCTTCTGCAACCCCCAGGGCCTTTCTTTGGGGGGGGGGTACTCTTTGTAGAAAGGAGGAGGCTTTCAGTTGGGAAAGCAAACTATTCTCACAAATTCAGACCCATTACAGGGAACTGTTAGGTTTGCCTTCTCCCAGGCAACTGGCTATCCCTCCTGTAAATGTAGTACTGTATGATGTCTTTGAAGACATTACTTTACATCTTGATTCTTTACCACCTGCTCCTAGGAAACCAGATGGGTTTTACAGAGTGCTTGAGTCGCAAAAGCACATTTTACTGAGGGGTCAGCCTTGGGATTTTTGTAGTTTGTACTGAATCCACAAAAGGTGTTCCTAAGGGGCCAAGTAGACATTCCTTGCTTAATGATAAGAAAAGTAGACTGTTAGACAGATGTGAGAAAACCTTATACTTCTGCCACCCGTGCAGTGCTGGTATTGAATTGTCAGTTCCATATGCTAAAGTACCTTGAATCTCTCCATGACAAAGTTCTAGTTAAGGTGGATCCTATTGCAGATAAAACCTTATTGGTGGAAATTCAGGAGATGACGAGAGAAGCTTTACAAATTTCCAGACACTCCATAAACAGTGGCTTGATGAGTTCTCCGCAGACATGCATGGCTCAGGAGCTAGACCCTGTCAGGTCAAGGCTGAACTACTGGATGCTCCACTAGATAAAGAATTTCTTTCAGACCCCCAACTTAATAGGTCTTTGAGAAAGTGGATAAAAAAATGAAAGCAAATAAAAATAGTGAAGGAAATTCTGTCTCCGACACAAAGGTATAGTAGAAATTGTCCATCAAAACCTTGGCCTTATCCCCCTAGACAAGACAAGAGGATGCCTCTCCATGACAAGAGACCCAGACAAAGTCCAGAATTGGCAACCAGAATAATTGCAGAGAGCAGGGAGCTCCAGAGAGCCCACCCAGCATAGAGACCATCTTTGACTATGTTCAACCCCAGCCTCCCATACCCCTAACCAACTTTCCCTCTAAACCTCTGGCTGGAAGACTGTTCTTTTTCAAAATCAATTGAAAACCTTCACCAGGGACCACTGGGTCCTTGGCATCGTAGAAATGGGGAACTACATCCAGTTCAGAGAAATGCCCCCCCTTGGGCATTTTAAAACCACCAAAATAACAGGAAAGCCTTTTATTCTTGGGGAACTACTTCACCAAGGATTCATTTGGCTTGTTCATCCAGATCAAGAGGGAAATAGCTTTTACTCAAGGATCTTTCTAGTTATAGGAAAGGTGTACACCAGGATACCCATTTTGGGCCTTTCAAAACTAAACAAGTTTCTCAATATCCCAAAGTTCAGAATGCTTATTTTACAAAAATTAGTTGTCATGATCTTCCAAGATGCCTTCATGGTCACTCTAGACACAAGACTGTTACTTCCATGACCCCATAGCAGACCGTCACAGAAAATACCTAAAATTGTAGCAACAGACTCTCATTTCCAATTCTGTACTTTACCGTTTGGGCTGTCTCTTTCTCCCAGAATTTTTACAAATTGTTTAGCTTCTCTAGCACATTGCAACCTCTGCTGTAGATTGTCCTTGAATGATAAAGTCTTAAATAGGGGTAAATATGAACCCTCCAGAGATCCTAGATGCCTTACAGATTACCATAGACTGCTTTCATAAGGCAGGTCTCACCTTAAATCTTCAAAAGTCACAAACTCTTCCTCAGACAAGGATCCTCTTTCTGGGAGCCTCATAGATTTGGCCTAAAAGAAAGTCTTCCTTCCCCAGGACAAGCTATCTTTCCTGACAAGCCACGTGACTAGCCTGTTTCCAAAACCACGCATCTCAACAAGGGAATTTCTCTGGATTCAGGGTTACATGATATTCTGCATTCTTATTATCCAACATGCAAATTTACACATGAACAAATTGCAGTGGGTTCTGAAAAAGACTTGAACAGCATTCTCAACCCCTGGATATCCTGTTTGGCTCTCTTTCCTTGCCTGAAGAAGGAGCTCCTATGAAGAAATAATTCCATACTGCGGAGCCCAGGAGTAAATTTCTGTTTACTGAAAGCAGACAAGACCATCACCACTGAGAGTTAAGACATAGCTTGGAGGGCACACTTAGATTTCCTGAAAGTGCAGGGCATTTGTACACCACAGCAAAGAAAACTGCATATAAGTCAGGAGGAGCTACTTCCAGTCTACATGGCCATAAAAGCTTTTCAGCAGAATTTAAGCCCAGGGATCTTGCACATCTGGACAGACAACACCATAGTGATGTACATAAGCAAAGGGGTGCCCTGTCCTACCCTTTGTGCAACCTCAAGAAGATGTGGATGCTGGCTCAAGAACTAGGGCTAATTGTCATGTTATATTCTGTGGTCAGAACAGTGCCTTGGCATATTTTCTGAGCAGGGAACTTCTAAACCTCAGTGAATGGATACTGAAGAGAGAGGTGTTCCTGGGTCTTAACTGTACAGTGGGGGTCTCTTCAATAAACTTGTTTGCCTGTTAGCAGAACAGGCAGCTACAGCAGTTTTGCTCCAGAACTCAACAGACAGGTAATTGGAAAAAGTACAGTTTTGTACCTACCATAAATGTAGATGTTCGAAGATCCACATTGCTGCAGTCCTGACACTTGGGTAGTCTGCTGTTCCAGTCGGCCCGAATACCAAAGTATAAGGCTGACGTCGGTCAAGGCGCATTAGTCTGACGTCAGGACGTCAGGGTACAAATGCGCATGACCGACGTCATTTCCTCAGTCTTTTCTTGCCCCAGATGTCAGAAGACCCTAAAAAGATAAGGCCAAACGAAAAAACAACAACACACCAAACACCCCTGTACCAAATATATGTACAATATATACAAAGTCAAAAAGGTACAAACCTACCCACACAACCACCCCTAAACACAGAGGGGAAGGAGGGAGGGTAAATTGGACTGCAGCAATGTGGATCTTCGAACATCTACATTTATGGTAGGTACAAAACTGTACTATGTTCTTCATCTCACATTGCTGCAGTCCTGACACTTGGGTAGAATCCCAAAGCAGAGGTAAGGGAGGATGGCAAATCACAAAGAAGCAGGAGCTGACAACATGCCCTGTAAAATAGCAGTGGCAAAACCAGCCCTAGATTTAGAGTAGAGAGGAAGGTGGTAATGCTTAGAGAAGGTATGCACTGAACTCCAAGTAGCTGCCTCCAAAATATCTTTAGTTGCCACCCCCCTTAGAAATGCTGTAGAAGTGGCAGTAGCCCTAGTGGAATGAGGCCTAATCCCAGCTGGAATCTCCTTGCCATGATGGGAGTAACAGAAAGTAATGCAAAACCCAATCCACTTAGAAATAGTTTGTTTTGACACAGGCTTACCCTGAGAACTCAAAGCAAAAGAAACAAACAACTGCTGAGACTGCCTAAAATCCTTAGTCCTGCTTAAATAATAACGTAATTGCCTGTGTACATCTAAAGTGTGCAAAATCTTTTCCCCTTATTTTGGGGATTTGCATAAAAGGTAGGCAAATGAATAGTTTGGTTTAAAGCCACACTAGAAACCACTTTAGGCATAAAGGAAGGATTAGTACGTAAGATACCCTATCCTTATGAAAAATCAGGAAAGGCTCAACCGCCATAAGGGCCTGCAATTCAGACACCCTTCTTGCAGAGGTAATGGCTAACAAAAAGCAGTCTTCCATGACAAATATTTCAATTCAGCAGTAGCTGCAGGCTCAAAAGGTTGTAGAGTGAGTTTCTCCAACACAAAATTGAGGTCCCAAGCAGGAGTAGGAGCTCTACGTGGGGGTCTTATATTCTTTGCCCCTCTAAGAAATTGCTTGAACAAAGGATGAGAAAACAATGGTGGGTCACAATCATAGTGAGCTGAAATTGCTGCAGCATGAATCTTAATGGAAGAGAAAGACAAACCTTTGTCCAATAACTCAGTAAGATATTGAAGAGCCACACTCAAATTTGGCTCGCAAACATCCAAATCCTTTGCTGTACACCAAAATAAAAATCTCTTCCATTTTCCTGCGTACACTTTCCTTGTACTAGGCCTTCTGGCTTCCATAATCACATTCAAAACTTGTTGAGGAAGCTGAGACCTGCTATGGTTCAAAACAGAATATGCCAGGCTGTTAGATGAAGAGAGTGAAGCTTGACATTGAGTAGATGCCCGTCCTTCTGAGACAATAGGTGTGGAATCAAAGGTAAGGGCCATGGAGGCTTCCTTACCAGACTCCTCAGCAATGGGTACCAGTGCTGCCGAGGCCAATCTGGAGCTATCAAAATCATCCTTGGCTTGTCTTGTCTGACCTTTAGGAGTACCTTTGGGAGGAGAGGCAGAGGTGGAAAGGCATACACATGAAGATTTTTCCAACTGAAAGAAAGAGCATCCACTTTCCAGGCTGTGTGATGAAACCTTTTCGTGCAAAACTTTGGAAGCTGGTGGTTTAGTGGAGAAGCGAACAGATCTATGTCTGGAGTTCCCCAGGACACTGTCAATGTCTGAAATACATGAAGATCCAGTTTCCACTCGTGGGGATCCATGATTTGCCTGCTCAACACATCTGCTAAGGAGTTCTGTGCTCCTGGCAGAAACCTTGCTTGAAGATTCAGTTGCAAGCTTAACGCAATCTCCCACAAAATCATTGCTTGCCTGCATAGAGGATAAGAATGTGTTCCCCCTTGTTTGTTGATGTACCACATGACAGTTGTGTTGTCTGTTAGAAGCAACACCTGCCCCGGAAGAAGTAAATCCTTGAAAGCCAGTAATGCAAACTGGACTGCTAACATCTCCTTCATGTTGATATGTAGATGCTGCAGTCTGGCAGGCCACTTGTCTTGTATCCACTTTCCATTCAGATGAGCTCCCCAAGCTGTGTCTGAGGCATCTGTCGTTAGAATCTGACTCGCCTCTGGCCGGGTCACAGAGAGTCCCTTGTTCAGGTGACATTCCTGAGCCCACCACAAAAATTCCTTTTGAATGCAAGGTATTATTTGAATGACAGTGTCCAAATCCTGGCAGTGCTGTGTCCATACATTTTGAGATACCATTGTAGCTTCCTCATATGCAGTTTGGCATTGGGAAGTACCAGAATACAAGATGCCATGAACCCTAAGGCTTGAAGGACTGTCCTTGCAGTCAGCCCGGACTGATGAGATAGTTGATGGAAGTAAAGAGAAAGATTCTTTTGTTTGTCCGGGGTTAAAAGGCCATCTGGGTTGCTGTATTCAGTCTCACACCCAGAAAGCACATGTCTTGAGAGGGTACTAGACTGGACTTTATTTCGTTCACAGAATACCCTAGGCATCTTAGCACTGCTATCACATATTCCAAATGCTGAAGAAGCACGTCCCTTCCTTGAGCCAGAAGCAGGCAATCGTCCAAATAAGGATAGATTTGTATTCCTTTTAGCCTGAAGAAAGCTATCACTGGAGCCAGAACCTTTGTGAATACTCTGGGCGCAGTAGATAAGCCAAAGGGCAATGCAGAGAACTGATAATGAGAATTCCCAGCTCGAAAACGAAGATACTTCCTGCAAGTTAGTCTGATAGGAACATGAAGGTAAGCTTC
This sequence comes from Protopterus annectens, assembly GCF_019279795.1. Classification (NCBI taxonomy): domain Eukaryota; kingdom Metazoa; phylum Chordata; order Ceratodontiformes; family Protopteridae; genus Protopterus; species Protopterus annectens. The sequence continues at coordinate 688,070,409 of NC_056728.1, read as the reverse complement.
CTTGAGATCCAAAGTTACCATCCAGTGATCTTTGCCCAGCAGAGGTAAAAGCTGTTGTAACGTCAACATTTTGAACTTGGGAATGTCCAGATAAGTGTTGAGGATAGACAGATCCAAAATTGGTCTCCACGTGTTCCCCTTTTTTGGTACTAGGAACAGGCGAGAATAAAATCCTAGGCCCCTTTCTGGCACAGGAACCGGCTGAATGGCCCCTATTTGAAGTAACAGAGAAATTTGCTTGTGAGCCTCTGTCCTTTGTTGAGGAGGAATGTCTGGCATGCCTTTGAAAGGAGGCAAGGTATGGAAATAAAACCTGTAACCGTGGTGAATGATATCCAAAACCCATCTGTCTTGGGTAATTAAACTCCAGTTTTCTTTGAAAAGTGCCAACCTTCCTCCCAAAGGTGCTGCCAGACGAGAAGATTCTGGCAGCTGAAAAGGCAGGTCATTGGGTCTGTTTACGAAAGGACTGACCCCTGCCCTCACCAGAAGACTGAGCAGGTGAACTCCCTGTTCTAGGCCTAAAAGAACCTTGAGCTCTGCCCCTACCACGTCTAGACCTACCCCCTAGACTGGGAATCATAAGCAGGATATGTCCACCCCTTGGTAGGCGAATTTCTACTAAACTTCGGAGGCTGAACCTGCAAAAAATCTTTAACAGTCTGCATAGACTTAGCCTTGTCTTCCATTTTCTTTAGAACTGCTTCCACAGGCGAACCAAACAACACATCAGATTGTAAAGGAGCATCTAAAATCCTTGTCTTCACATGCTCAGCTAAATTCTGATCCCTCAGCCAGGCGTGCCTGCGAAGAACCGAACCAGTGGCAGCCACCCTCAAGAGGCCTGCACAGCATCATAACCACATTGCAAAGAATGCTTACCCACCTGTTCAGAAACATGAACTAAATCCTGCAACTCTTTACACTCAATACCTTCCGCCAAAGCATCTACCTTAGACTTTAATTGTGAAAGGAGATAATTTTGGTATTTCAACATGTGAAACTGGCAATTCAAAGCTCTCATGGCCAAAGTGGAAGAAGTATACACTTTCTTTCCCCATCTATCCAAAGCCCTTGCCTCTTTATCCGAGGAACAGGATTTTTAACAACAGAAGCCTTAACACCTTTAGGCCCTGTGAAACAGTTTCTGGGTCTGCCCTAGGACTCTTAAAAGATACTTATCAGCTTCAGGCACCCTATAATATCTATCCGGTTTAACTGGAGCAGGAGGCAAAGAATCTGGGTTCAGAGAAGCCTCTGCAAAACATCCTCCACCACATCTAGAACAGGAGGTATAGCTAAAGGCCTATGCTGGGGTAGAAACAAAAATTCCCTAAGCCTTTTCCTGGAATCAGAGAAATCCTGACCTTCCCATTTAAAATGCTCCCTCATGGAATGAAGAGTCTCTGAAAATGAAAAATCCTCAGGAGGAGAAGCAGAAGGAGTAGAATCATCCACATCAGAATCAGAGTAAGGGGAATACTCCTGCAAGTCTTCAGCTGAAGACTCAGAAGCATCCGAACACTGCTCAAAACTCCCAAGCTCAGGTTCCACCCTAGGCCTCTTATCAGGAGGGGGCATAGAACCTCTAATCATTGTAATCAAATCTTCTGCCATCTTAAGCATATGCTTCTTAGGTACAGACCCTGAAGAACTAGGGGTAACACCTGAAACAAAACCTGGCCTGCCCCTGGGAGAAGCCTTGGAAACAGCAGGGGAGGGCCTAACCACCTTAGGAAGGGAGGGAAGAACAGCTACCTGAGAAGCCCCTTCCGCCTGGCCTACCTCCTGAGAGGTCACATCTTGCAGTAATAAAGTCTCTCCCTGGGATTCCAAAGAAATATCTGGCTGAACCTCTGACTCCACCGAGCCCTCTAAAGAACCGATGTCCGGTACGGACGGTTCTTCCAGCCTAGGCTTTGCTGTTTTGTCCTTGCGCTTTTTTGACGAAGCGGGCGGAGCATCCGACGGCATTTTATAATTACACCGCTTCCCAAAAACTAACCTGGCACAATCTAATCTCCTCTTTATAGTGCGTTTGTTAAATCTAGCACAAGAGCGACAGCCAACAACGTCGTGCTCAGGCCCTAAGCAAGGTATACACAAGGTATGGTAATCCCTATGAGGTATCTGTTTCCCACAAGAAATACAGTTATTCACTTTTTCTGACATCCGTAAAATACTGAGGCAAGAAAAACAAAATATTCCCCAACGGGGTACTTAGCCAACTTGGATTCGGTCTGAAACTCCGACTTCGGAAAATCTCAGAACGCCAACCTGCACTTGCAAAACTGCTTCTGCATCGGACCATGCGGCAAAAAAGACTGAGGAAATGACGTCGGTCATGCGCATTTGTACCCTGACGTCCAGACGTCAGACTAATGCGCCTTGACCGACGTCAGCCTTATACTTTGGTATTCGGGCCGACTGGAACAGCGGACTACCCAAGTGTCAGGACTGCAGCAATGTGAGATGAAGAACATCAAATGCTTTCTCTTTCACATGAACAAACCTGTTCCTGTATCCATTCCCTCCCTTGCCTCTGATTCTTGGGGTACTGATAAAAGTTGGGGTGGACAGACCCAGCATGATCCTAACTGTTTGGCCAAATCAGCACTGGTTCTCCCTTCACTTAATCCTCAGTGAGGGAAGATTTCTGTATCCTACTGCAGAAAATGGATCTCAGCCAAGCCAAGTGAACTGTATTCCATCCTCGCCTAGCCGCACTCAGGTTAACAACCTGGGGGATTGGGTTTTGATACCAAGGAGTGAATGCTTTCTGTCCTGTAGATATGCTTTCCATTGTAAAGGAGGCAAAGAAACCCAGTAGCAACTGGCAAAATGAAGAGATTTTTTATCTGGTGTCAAGAGTATTTGAGTACCTTTCAGGCTTGTGTAGACAGGGATTTTCCTACTTCAGTATTAAAGTACATGCAACTGGCATTTCATCTTGCTTGCACAGTGCCGCACCTGTCTTTTCACCCCCCCCCCCCATGAACCTGCTTCCAAAAGGATAATTCGCTTTGGGCCATCCAGAAGGGACCCTATTCCTGTCTGTGATCTAAATTATATGCTAGAGAAACTCTTTGCCCCCCTTTTTAACCTGATGCCACTGCCTCTCAAAAGATGCTCGCTTGGAAGACCACTTTCCTTGTATAGCTGTCACATCAGCAAGGAGGGTCTCCAAACTACAAGCCCTCACTCTTATTAAAGAGCCTTTCACTGGTTTTCACATGGATAGGGTAACTCTTGGAATGAACCCATCTTTTATGCCTCGGGTACCATCAGAACTTGCCCTAAACCAGGTTGTCCACCTAGCAGTGCTTCCAAATCCACAGAACAGGACAAGCATGTCCTTTATACCCTGGATTTATACTGGCAAATCTGGTACTATCTGGACAGGACAAAAAGCTCTAATAGAGCAGAACAATTACTGGTGGCTTCTGCAGAGGGTAAAAGAGCAGGCATCCTCCAAACAAACCATTTCTAAATGAACAGCCAGCTGCTTCAAGTTCTGTTACTCTCACCTTGGAAAAATTCTTCCTGGGCATATTAAAGCCCACTGTACTGTGCATGGGGCAACTACCACTGCTTTCTTCAAAGGAGTCCCTAACTGGTTTACCAAGAGGCAGCCAGCTGGAACTCATTGCATACCTTTACAAAACACTATAACCTAGGCAATGTCTTCGGGGCTAGTACAGGTTTCATTACTGCCATCCTGCAAAACATTATTTCCTAGGAACTTATCACCCACCTGTTGGCTTTGGGAGTCTTTCCAAGAATCAGTACAGAAACATTGACTATGAAGAATGTAGTACAATTGTGTCCCAATGATAATAATTGTAGATGTTTGAGTAGATCAGTGTTGTAGTACATACTGACACCCTTCAACCCCTCTATTTGTTGACCACTTGTCTCCCCGTTGCAGGGTGCATGGAGTAGAGCAGTTATGTGCAGATGGTCCTCTTGTCTCCATTATCCCCTTTCTGCCTCCTATGATTTTCCTCCTCATCACTCAAAATCAGACTAGGGAGCTTATGATGTCCTCTGGGATCAGACTGCTTGTTCACTGCTTGGAAGGACTTTGATGGCACTGACGGCTGCCCTTACTACACCTAGATGTACAAACATTGGTCTCTGGATGTTTGTCTGCTAAGGATGATGCAAGGAATCTGTAATTCAGGCCAGTCGCAGGCTTCTGCATGGCAGGAAGACCCAAGAATCAGTACTGTAACATTCTTATACTTGAACATCTACAATTATGTTAAGTGATACACAACTTTACTTTGCGTTCAGTTGTTTTGGTTCATCATTAAGACTTTCCTCTTCATAAAAGTTGTTTTAAACATAGGAGTTTGTGATTTACGAAATGCCACAAGACTATTTTACTATTAAATGAGAGTACTCTGTTTTTTTTTGTTTTTCTTGTTCATTTAAAAGTTAAAAGTTTAATGTATTTAAAGAAACATTTTTGCTGTGGAGAAATTGTTTATTTTACTTTTTGTGTCTGGTGAGTGTTTTAAAGTTGTTTTTTTTTTTTTCGGGGGGGGGGGGGCGGTGACTTTTAAAGACTTTACATTTTTACTGGCTTTTGCTGCATGTTTTCCATGAGAAAGAGGCACCATTTTCAGCTTGACTATGGAACAAACTGTTGGTCCCAAGTTTGGTCGGTCTTTCAGCCACAGAAAGAAACTTAAGCAAACAACCTTGGCCACCACAACAGGCTAGCAGTTAGCTTCAGCTATGGGTGGGTGACACCGCTGTGGTAGATTGTTGTACCTTTAACCACTCATCTTTTTACCTGGGATCCCTCTGGTGTAGCACCTACAGCCACTATGCACCTAGGGTTAGCAGTGGGCAAGGGAGAGCCACTCTTGTTGGTCCTGGGAGAGGGAACAAGGAAGGCTTCCCTGTTTTGTCAGAATGTTGTGCCCATCCCTGGGGAAGCTACTGCCATTTATAAAGCTCCATTTCTTTCTGTCAGAAAGAAACAGAAAACTAAACATAGGTTCGTAGGTGAATATTAGACTAGCTGCCCTTGCAATCCATTTTAAGCCTAGCCAATTTCTCTTTTTGTGCTTGAAATAACCTATCCCATTTTATTACAGATTGTCCTTTCCCATCCCATGGTTAATAATTGTATATTACCCCTAATGAGAATAACTGGAATCATACCACAGATACTTTGAGTGGACTCATTCATGGGATAAAGCATTTGTGAGCTGCATCCTCTATTAGTAGTATGGGGGGGGGGTCCTGTGGTAAATTTAAGATTGACTCCTTCTCTATGTCTAGGTCAGGCTTTGCAAGGATCATTCTCCAGCGTCTCCTGGACTCTTCTCTTTCCACCTCCCAGATGTAGTAAGCAAGAATAATCTACTGATATAACTAGGGCCACTGCAGCAATGATTTTATGTGTTTTTTATTTTATTTATTTTATTTTACATTTGTTTATTTTACATTTGTTTACGGGGAAAGTCCGACTGGACACAGGTCCATTTTCAGCGGAGGCCCAGAGAGAAAAGCTCTACATTACATGAGAGTCAAAAGAAGTAGAACATACATACATATGGCATATATACACATCAGGACAACATGCTGGTGATTAACAAGCACATATAGCATATATACACACAACAGGACATCATGTTTGTGATTAACATTTCTTACAGTAGACAATCAGAGGTACATTTGTTTTTCTTTTGCAGTTATAAGTTTTGTAAGGTAAATGTGCACAGGTTTGGAAGCTTTCAGGGGAGAAACTGCTTATACATAGCTGTACCCTGACAAATTCTCTTGGTATGGATTAGCCTGGTGAGTGGCATGAGCATAGCCAGTTACTTTTTCAGGAGTTTTTTGAATTGACTAAAGGAGAAGTGGTAGAGGTTATTTGGCTTGGTACTGTCCATATAGCTAAGGATACTGCAGCAGTGATTCAAATATCTTCTTGTATGGTAAGTTTACTTAAGCAACTGCACTTTATCCATTTATAATGATTTCAGACAGCTGAGGAAGTGGTTGACCCTAAGCAGTTTAGTATTAAACTAGAACAGGTTCACTGTAGTGCCCCTGAACTTGCAGAAATACTGTCACTAAATAAAAAGATCCCCATGGCTATTCCATTCCCTTCTTATATACATAGAAGTACTTTTTTTTTTTTTTTTTTTTTAATTGATCAGCATCTTGATTTTTAAAATTATGTAAAAACAATAGTGCAGGTTGCTTTGAACCAATTAAAACAAAGCATTTAGATTCATATCCCTTAATTCAGATAAAGAACACCATTATATTTCAGTAACTGTATATATGTTTTCTACTAAACTCATTTGCATTTAAACTCCTGAATAATACGCACTACCCCCCCAGCCCGTCAAAATTTGCAAAATAAACTACTTGCTGTGAAATTGAAAAGGAACCATAGTACTTAGAATCCCTATTTAATCTCAGAGTTTGAGAGAACCCTTGTCAGAAATGTTAGCAGTCATCAGGAATGCTGTGCCACAAGAAATCTGAAAACATAAGTATGCCGTTTCAGGATGAAAAGTAAAGATTGCTTGCTAGAACATGCACATGCCAGGTTAAATCTTTAGTCAAGTACTCTGTATTCTCTGGAAGCAGCTTGCTAATAAACCAGCAGTTGAAGTGAAAAAAAAACTATGACTAGCTCAAACACATTTTATAAAATAAAACGTAAATGAAGGGTTATGTTTTGTCGAATTATGTTGTGGAGCAGTGGTCTTCAACCATTTTTGCACCAAGGAGCGGTTTCATGTAAGACAATTTTCCACGGACTGGCTATCGTGCAAAAAAACGTGCATAACAAATGCAACTCACCATAATGCAGAATCAGTGGGACCCCTGAACTTGTTTCCCTGCAACGAGACAGTCCCATCTAGGGGTGATGGGAGATGACACCGGAAGTGTGTTCCTTATGTTCATTCTACTCTGTAATTTTGTTTTGGTTGCGGTCATTGCAGAACGCCCTACTTCACAAAGATAGGATGTTGAAAATGGAATCAGGCTTTTCAGTGCTTATTCTAGTAACTTTCTAAGTTTATAACAGCAATATTTAAAATCTTTCCCTATTATTTGTGGATCCGTCCAAATTTTTTTTTGAGAGAGGTTGAGAGGTATGATCAAGACGTACGCAAACCCCTTAATTGATTAATTGATGCTGCTGCTGCCAGGGATCACTCTTTTCACACACGCACACTGTTCTGCCTTTGTGCAAGCATTCACTCACACACGCAGACAGAAACATACACACGCACTCTTTTTCCATGTCATTTATTTTACACTTTCTAAACAGCAAAAGCACTGCTTAGCGAGTGTAAAATAACGGCTCGATCGGTCTCACTGTTCACTCTGTGTGTGTGTGTGTGTGTGTGTGTGTGTGTGTGTGTGTGTGTGTGTGTGTCTGTCTCTCACTCACACACACTCACACACACACACACTGCTTTCATGCATGCATTCATTCACACACGCAGATAGAAACATAAATGCACTCCAACACATACATACACACACTCACACTTTTGCCTCACTCCCTGCTTAAAAGTTTCTGTGCAGCCCAGTAACAAGTGATCTACAGCCTGGTACTGGTCCGGGGCCCTTTTTCTGACCTGGTTATAAACTATTTTTGTTTACTTATTACCTAAGAAAAGATTTTTTTACCACGCAAGTCAACTGTTTATTTACTTCTGATAAAATTAGTCCTGCATATATAATTATATGTTACCCCTAATGAGAATAATTCTGATCATACCATAGATAATGAGAGGGGACTCATTAATAGGGTAAACATATTTAGGAGCTGCCTCTGTCCAGTAGTACTAGTAGTACAGGGAGCAGTTCTGAGGTAAATTTTCTCTTTCCCATCCATTATTGTAAGTTGCTCTTTAATATGGACAGTGATGAACTGTGTTTTATGTGGACGGGGAGTCTGTTCCACAGCAGCAGTATCCTCTTTGAGATAGTTGACCCTCCAAACTGTTTTGTTGTTGTTACACAAGAGGTTTGGATCCCAGACCAAATATTTCTTTTGCCCTTTGACTTGATGTTGAGTAAATGCATCAGTAATGGGTCCGGAGGATGCCCTGTATGCCAGACAGAGGTCACCTCTTAGCAGTGTGTAGGATATAGAGTATAATGATGTGGTTTTGAGTTGGTCCACTTTAAAACTTGTATTCCTTTAGTAAGGTATCACTGTGGATGTTCCAGTTGCTGCATGTGTCTGAACAGATATGTTCAATGACTAGCCTAATAAGGGCCGAGAAAAGGGGGGGGGGGGGCAATGACATCCATAGATCTGGATACAACCCCTTTGTTAATAAGCTGTACAGTATAGAAGGGGTTCCTTACAACAATAGACACATGATCAAGTTAGGTCACTGTCCACATAAATTCTCAAATCCCAAACAACTAAGTCAACTCTTAGGAATGAATTGTCAATGTGGTAGTTCATTGGGGTAGATGACTTCCAAAAGGATACAGTAATGTATTTTTGGCATTTAGTTTCAGTCCATGATTTAGACAGCAGTTATTTATTTGAGACAAACCTTCCTGCAAGATGCCCAAGTCATTTGGGAATTCAGTGAGAGACCTTTGGTATTGACTTTACCTTCAGTAAATTGATGCCAAATAGGAGCGGTCCCAGCAAGGAACCCTGGGGGACTCTATTGGTCTCTAGTTCGATTATCTGCGTCCTATCTGTGAACCAGTTAGGATTACAGTGGATGACATACATGCACAATATTTCAAGCATGGGCAATAATGCCCTTCTAGCCTGCCAGTATACCAAAAGAATTATAAGTGTCTAGGCTTTTCTTAAAAGCACCTAAACTAGAGCATACGTTAATGTAATTTGGTAGTGTATTCCATGAATCGACTACACTCTGAGAACCAGTTTGTATACTTCTCATTCCTGTAGAATCATCAACAGAGGGCATCTGATAATTCTGCACTACTTTTTGATAGCCCCAAACATTCCCAGAGATAGTTGTCTGTAAATTCCCTATATACCTGAATAAGGTCTCCTCTTAAATAGCTATATGAGGCCCTGTACAGATTCAGATATCTCAGTATTTCATAATAACGTAAATTTTCACATCCATTGATGCCCATGGTATTAATTCCACTGTATTCTTTCCAGTTTTCTCACACTTGTTTTCTACTAAAGTTTCCATATTTTTATTCCATACTCAAGTTTTGGTGTAATGTAACTGGCAAACAACAACTTCATTATTTCTGGTTTCCTAGACTTTATAAATCTTATTATCCAATCTAAAGTTCTGTAACTGTTATTAACCAGTTGGTTGATATGATTAGTAAAATTCAAAGCTGGATTTACCCATATACCCAGGTCCTTAAGTGAATCTACAGTTTCAAGTGTTAGTTTGTGTGTCTCAAATCTCATATGCTTTGTTTTTGATGCATTTATCAGCATATTTTTCTCCTGTTCCCAAACTGTCAATTTAGTCAAGTTCTGTAACACATATAGTCAGTTTATCCATTTTCAAGTTCTCTGCATATATTCTGTTGAACACCTCAAATGGAAAAGATAGAGTTGAAAGATACAGCCTTACCAAATATGTGCCTAGGACAGAGAGCTGTTGGGTACCCTGATTGTAACTTTGAATTTCGCCTGCCCAATTGCTGTGTGATGCTTGCCATGTCCTATTTGTAAGCCATGCAGCTGTCAGTCTTATAAAGAGTACATCAACACCTAGTTCTAATTCGTTGATCAGTGTTTTGTGTATGACCCTATTAAATGCTTAAGTTAAAGCCACATAAATTATATCAGCACAGTATTTCACTGGTACCTGTTATTGTATTGTTGTAGAACATCATGTTACATGTGGTAATAGATTTGTTTTCAACATATGCATACTAATATGTGATTCCAAGTCCCAGTCTGTACAGTTTGTCAGCAATTTATCCAGTATAACCTTCTGCATTATTTTTCCACAACATGAAGGTAAAGTTATGGGTCTGTATGACTCTGGGTTTGTCCTGCTCCTCTACATTAAAGACATGTTTAACAAGTACATGTCCCCATTCTTGAGGAATCGCCCCATATTTATATGACCTAGTAAATGGTAAATGTAATGGGACTGTTAAGTTCATGCCGAAGTGTTCTCAGGTCACTATTACTAATTCTGTTTCCTCTCTGTGGTTTGCTTGGATCCAGTTTGCATAGTTCTTTTTCAATATATTCAAATTTGATTTCAGTATCAAAGGTAACCTGGATGTCACTAGGGCAATTTATCGCCGTCTTTGTGGAGCCAAACTGCTTTGCATAAGATTTTGTTAATCTATCTATCATCTGTTGTGCCTGAGAATAAATGTGAGAATCTACAGTGTATCAGTTTGTATGTCTTTACTCCTACCACATTTTATCTATAAAATGGTTTCCTATTATGCTCAATATCTTTATATGCATTTTCCTCAAGTTTATCTTGACTTTGTCTCACACTGTTTAATCTGTCTGTCCTGCTTGTTTTCAGTTTTCTAGGTTGCAGTTTGACCTCTTTTCCATTTCTTACGTTTTATTGTCTTTCACCTTAATCAAGTATCTTGTTCTTCTGGAAATATATCCTCCTGACATTGTGTGCCCAGATCCTGATGTTGTTGTCTTTCTGCTTTTCCCGGTTAAGGGTCGCCACAGCGGAACTCCGGTCCGCTAATGAATTGGTAGTTGATTTTTTACTTGCCGAGTTACCAGCCCTGACGCACAACCTTCAACGAAGGTACGCCCATTCACGCATGTCTCCACGCAGAAGACGCTCTAGGTGAGAATCGAACCGGACAGCGTCTTACTGTGAGGCGACAACGCTACCATAAATCAGCAGTACAAAAATATGACAGAAACCAGACCATTCTGCAAAATCAAGGACAGATGAAAAGCCACTGTAGCACTTGTGTCTACCTTGGATGGAGGGGTACTCTGCACAACTACTCCTCGCCTTGCTTCGACACATCCAGAGTCACTATGCCCAGATCCTGATATTAAACTTTATTTTTTGCATTCAAACGATTTCTCTTTCAAAACTTTCCACATTGTTTTTCCGCTGAACTCAACAGCCCAGTCAGTTTTACATGGAAGCAAAACAGTCACTGTTAATCTTCTGTGCATTGGTTTAGATTTCAATTTCGAAGAATTACTTTGCAACCAATTAACCTTTATAGCCCCAGGATCAGTATTCATCAACAGTGGTAAAAGCAAAAGTTGAAATAAGGTAACAGTAATTTCTTTAGGAATACAGTGTTTAGTATGTTCTGTTTCCTGGTTGTCTTTTTTTTACAGTCTGAAGCAATTTTTCCTGAACGTGCTTTGTAAATAATTTCATTGCTAATGTTGTTGAGTCAGTATTATTCCAGTCTGCTTCGGTAAATTTAAGCCCCAGACACGGTTATTCTTCCCTCCTGTTTCTTGCAGTTCATCAGCGATTGACTTTAGTGGTTTATGCACTTCAACAATTATATGTACCAGGGTTGTTTTTATTGTCAGTTATACAATCTAAATTATTGATATCACTGAAAATTTAATAATCACAGGTCTTGAGGTCTTGTAATGATGTTTAAATCCCTATCATAACACCTCCACTTGATCTTTCTGTTAGAATGTCTTACATACAGTAAAACATTTAAACACTAATAGAACTGGTTTCCTGTCATTGTTCTTTAACCATGTTTCGCAAACAACATTAGCCTTGTGGGAACATAGCAAATTTTCCAATAAAAAAACTTTATTAATGCTATTAACAAGCATCAGAGTTGCATTAAATATTGCTATCTGTGAACTGTTAAAATTTTCAGTCAGTCAAAAATCCTGTCTTTTATGTTTGTCAAATATTGTAAAATATCTGCAGCAAAAATTGTTTTCCCTGATCTTGACAAGTGTACACCATTCTGTCTAAATGGTAGGTATTTACCCCCAAAATATTTTCATTTATGGTGTCCTGACTCTCTCCTTTCTGTGTGTGAAAAAAAATATGTCCTAACACTTGCACAAGATGTGCTATCTAAGAGGGCTGTAAGTACCCTAGTAACAGACTGAGAGTTGTGGGTGAGATCATTTGTATCAACATGAATAAAAACTGATCTATACTTTCTAACATTTAGGCATTTTAAGGCCTTTCTCATATCCTTTATTTATGCACCTGACAAGCATAACACTATTCAATGTTTTATTATCTTCTCTGCAGGTGTATGCATCATTTCCTGTAATAACTGAAAGTCCAATTACAAGAATCTTTTCTGGCTAGATCTGAAGAATCTTCACCTAAATCAGTAGTATCTATATCAGTTGTTGCAAAGGAATGATCTTTATCACAATTAGTCTTATCAATCCCACTGTTTTCATTGCTTATTACGTTTGCAAGTATACAATTCTTGTCCAGCTGACTCTGTACATCCATGACTTGAGCCATGTTGTCCACTTCTATCTTTCTCCTCTTTGTTATAGTAATGTTCTTCAGGCCTTCCATGTTCAATTTTTTATAGACATTAAGCAGTTTCCATTTCTTCCTTGTTGTTTGTAGTGAACTTTGTCCTTTTTTTTCTTTTCTTTTCTTCTGTATTCTCTGAATCCTCAGATTGCTGAATACTTGTATTCAGATTTCCAAAGTTGTCAGTGTTATAATCATTCAAACTCTATTGAATAAGATCTTTACTGACAGTAGACACTTCCTTTCTTAAATGTGTTTTATTTGCTCTTTGTCTAACATTTATGTCCTTCCATATCACTGTTGCAGTATTCTTTACCTAAAAGATCTCCTGCCGAGGATAGCCCAATGTCCATCTAGTATAACAAAGCTTTCAGCTCTTACAGGCATTGTATGCTCCTTGTGCAAGATGTAGGGCATAAAGGTCACATGTGGATGCAATCACTCCGATCTACTCTGCCTCCACTCTGAACACCGTTATTGTATGTTGGTCTGTATGCCTTTTTGCTGTACTGGTTACTAAGCCATTTTTCAGATAAGTGCCCTATTGGCATTTCTTCTCTTCCTTTTTACTATTGTATGGTGTTGTGTTCATGTAATCTAGAAAGGGAAAATGTCAGTGTAGGAGGTAAATTCCCCATAAAGACCATCACAACCAATGTATTTTTTGCTTGGGTTCTTTCCATGATCATACCCAGTGCTCTGGGTGCTTATGTGCCAGGTGTTTGTGCCCAAGACTTTTACGTGGGTGCTTCTCCTCCTTGTCCATATATCTTGAGAAGCAATTATGCTGTTGGCTCAGGGTGCTTTGGTGGAATCCTGCCACACTGAGGGCCAGATGTCTGCCAAGAAGGCCAGAAAAATTAGGTCTGATCCGCTTGCTGTTTAGCCTCCTGTGGACGTCTCTCTAGAGCTAGTGAAAGCCTTGAAGACTGTCTGGTGTCGCTTCGGATTCCTCTGCTGTGACTTTGTCAGAGACCGTCATGGACCCAAGTTCTTGCATGTCCCCTGAGTCTTTTCCAATATCTGTCTCTGATGTTGAGGGGGAACTACTACTGATAATTCCTAAGGGGCCAAGGAGAATTCCACAGATTTTAGTGATGGAGGAAATTCCTACCCCCATTATTGAGTAAGGGTCTGACCCTCTGAGGGTTTTCTGGGTGGGTGTCCCGCAGAAAATGAAACAGAAATCTAAGCATATTTCCCCCGTTAAAGACCCCCAGTGTGAATGGCAGGATTTCACTCTAGTTTAATACTGTAGTAGGTTCATAGGTTCATAAGTGTGCACTAGGTTAATGGCCCTGGAGCCTTTACAAGCCTAGCCCATAGGATTACCCTGGCATCATGCCACCCGACCTTAGTTCCTAGTGCCTCTGTCGAGTAGAGCCACTGGAGTGATCCCCGGGGTGAACTTTCTGTTTCCCATCCACTCATAAAGATCCCTCTTGAAGAGGGCCAATGCATGTATGGGGTGTCTATTCCATAGCATAGGCAGTCTGAGTTATGAACCTGCCCCTCCAGCATGTTTTGTTGATTGTGGTAATGACGTTGAGGTCTCTGGAGTGTCTGGTCTGGAGGGATTGGGATTTCTTTAGATGTAGCATTTCTAACCGAGCTGGGTCAAACATGGCTTTGTAAGTCAAGCAGAGATCACCACTAAGTAGGCTATATGAGACAGAGAATAGTTGAGAGTTTTTTTGAGTCTGTCTATATAGGACAAATGTTTAAGGCTTAGGATCCTCTTTGTGAGGTACTTTTGCGGCATCTCCAGTTGTTGCAGGTGTCTAGTAAAGTACTTGCCAAATGGGGCATTGTACTCAATTGGCCTAATGAGGGAAGAGTAGAGGGAGACTAACCTCTTTCTTCTTGGATGCAAAACCCTTAGTAATGATATGTGCCACATAGAAGGACTTTCTGACCACAGTGGCAATGTGGTGGGCAAAAGAGAGGTTGCTGTCAACCTGTGTTCCCAGATCTCTTATAATGCCTTCTGTGTTCAGTGGACTACCATCAATGTCATAATTCAAGGGAACTAGGTTTTCCCAAGGGGGATGATGACACATTTTTAGGCATTGAGCTTAAGGCCATGGTTCTGACACCAGTCGTTGGTGTCATTGAGGCCTTTCTGTAGGATGTCAACATCACTTGAGGAGTTAATAATAGCTCCCGACTTGCATTCGTCTTTGAACTTTCAGCCAGAGTCCCTTCGTGTTGGCCTGGACTTCAGAGAAGTAGATATCAAACAGGAGAGGACCCAGGACCAAATCCTGTGGGACTCCACTCGTGACTGGTCAGCAGTCTGGCTTGGAGGCAGCTACTTTCACACTGTGGGTTTTATCTGAGAGCCAGTTTGCAATCCTTCTAGTGATATAGGGGTTGATGCCTAGCTTAGTGAGTTTTGCTATGATTCCTGAGTGGGGAATGATATTAAAGGGCTTGGCCAGATCAAGGTAGGCTGTATGAACCACCTTGCCTTCATCCACAGCTGTGGTAACTGACTTAAAGAAGTCTACCAAGTTGAGCAGGCATGATCTACCCTTCACAAAACCAAACTGTGTAGGATCCAAAGTTTGGAGATTCCCTATATCCTTGTTTATTAGGTCCATGATTATGCATTCCATAGCTTTGCATATCAGACTTGTCAGGCTAATTGAGTGATAATTCCCGGGGTCTGTAGTCTCTCCTCCTTTGTGGAGAGGGATGACTCTAGCAGTGTGCCATTCGGTAGGGGCAAAGCCTGTGGTGAGGCTGTGATTGAGCAGGGCACACAGGTGAGGTGCCAGTTCACTCTGTAGTTTATGTAGAACACAGCCAGGGATATTGTCAGGTCCTATAGAAGCTGTATTCTTGGCCTTGGACAGTGCTGTTTTAACATGTGCAGCAGTAATACAGGGTGCCTGGCAATCTACTGGTGTTGTGATTGGTCCTTTGGGGGGGTTGGTAAAGTTAGCACTGAATCTGTCTGTCAGTGTATTGGCAATATCTGTTGGCTCTGTATAGGAGGTACCATTGTGCAGTAGCTCAGAGCAAATCTGGATATTGCCACGGAGATTCTGTACATAACTATAGAAGGCCTTGTGGTTGTCTTTACTATCTGCTGCAATTCGATTTTCATAGCTAGGTTTAGAGGATTTGATGAGGGATCTCAACCTTTTGTTGAGGCTAAGGGAGTTTTTCCAGTCTTGGGACTTTACCTTATTCCGCATCAATTTCCTCCTCCTCCTGTTGTAGAGTTGGTTTATGGCAGGGGGCCACCAGATTGGCTTCCTTTTTTTGAGGAGAGCATCTTAGTTCTATTGGGTATGGTGAGTTCCATGCATTTGTCTACATGTTCATACAGTGCATTAGTGTATGATTCGGCGGTCATGCAACTATTCTCCATTTGCATGGGTGCTGTGAAGTTGGCCACCTCTGCTTTTAGGAGCCCAAAGTTAGTTTGGAGAAGTTTTTCATGGTAGTTACCTTTGTGTGTGGGGTGGGAGGGATGTGGATTTCCAAGGTGATTAGTTTGTGGTCGGATCTAACCAGGGAGGAGTTGACTATTGATGTAGAGCAACAGTCGCCCATGATAGTAATGACCAAGTCAAGGATGTTGCTACCTCTAGTGGAGGTAAGTACGAGCTGGTCCAGAGCATTGGAACTGATGAATTCTAGAAAGCATTGGGTACGTGTATTAGTACAGGAGTAGTTTTCCCAGTTAATGGAGAGGACGTTGAAGTCACCCAGTGTGTGTGTTAGGTTGGACCCTAATATTTTCCAGGGTGCTTAGGAACGTGGAGTGTGAGTCTTGGGACATGGTTGGGGACCTATAGCAGGCTGAGGCCTGAATCGCTGTTTTACCCAGTGTTAGCTGCACCTGAAGTATCTCAGATGTGTTATGTTGGGCAACCAGTCTGGAGGTGTGCGCATCTTTTATGAATATGGAAACACTACCACCTTTGGAGCTTTGGTCCAAGTTCTGGGGCCAAAAGGTGTTGAATGAGTTATAGCCTGGTAGTGCAGGGGTGCTTTCTGCTGCCTTGAACCAGGTCTCTGTTACAGCACAAATCTCTGATGTTCTTCGTGTTTCACTGTTGCAGTCATCACATTTGGGTTATCTGCCTGCAGGTAGCACTCAGTCGGCCTGAATACCAGAGTCTTGGGATTTCTGTGCCGGATGCTGTCACTTCTTCCATGATGTCAGGTAGTCAGTGGTATAAAACATGCAGCCGACGCCATTACATCAGCTTTTCTTGCCATGTAGTGTCTGGAGCAGAAGCAGTTCGCAAGTGCCGGTCGGCTGCGTCCTGAAACTTTTGTTGTAGAGTTTCAGACCTGAAGTCTTCTAAAAGATAAGTACTTAGTTAGGGATCCTTTTTTCTTGCTCTAACCGATGTCAGAAAAAGTTAAAAATTGTCTTGCCTGTGGAAAGCAAATACCTCACAAAGAGATTTTCATTCTTACTGTGTCACCTGTTTAGGCCCAGACCACGATGTTCTTCGCTGTCAATTTTGTGCCTTGTTCAACACCCAAACTATTAGTCATTGGACTATTTTTGTCACTAAATTCTTTCGCTCTCATTCTCCGTATTCCGAAATGGCTTCAATAAGCTATCCATCTACCGATCTTCTGAAAAAACGTAAGGATAAAGATGGAGACGGGTCGCATAGGTCCAAAACTGCCAACTATGCTTCCATTAAGCTAGTCGCCAGTACTCGGGGGCTTTTGCAGCCCCTTATACCCACTTCTATAGATTCGCAGGCCTGTACTAAGACCCATTTGGAATCCGGTATGCCACAAGATACATCTTAGACTATCGAACCTGCGGATGTGTCTACCTTGGACTGGTCCGGAGCCGCTATGCAGGCACAGTCTTCTGAGGATGTATTCAGGCCTTCTGATTTTCATATTAAACCGACGACTTTGTTTCAAACCAAAAATACCGAATTTCTCCGGTCCAGAGTTCGCACTATGCCTAGGAAAATGACGACCAAAGCGCATTCTCAGGCACACATGCCTCAGAAACAAATGCTTAGAATGGCTGAAGATCTTATTACTTCAATTAGGGGAAGCCAACCTTCCCCCTCAAAAAGACAAAGAACTGATTTTCCTTCTGATTCTTCAGTTCACGAGTCTGTTGACTCTGATCCTTCTGATTACCAGGGCATAACCCTTATCTACCTATGAGGATTCTGATGCAGAGGATTCCATTCCCTCTGCTTCCCCACTGAAAGATTTTTTTCTTTTGGTGAAACCCTGCATACCCTTGGAGAGCATTTCTGCTGGGAGTGCCAGAACTACCCTCAGTCCAAAAAGAGACTCAACACAGGCCTCTAGCTATCCGTCTGGTTTTGGAAATTGTAGATT
This sequence comes from Protopterus annectens, assembly GCF_019279795.1. Classification (NCBI taxonomy): domain Eukaryota; kingdom Metazoa; phylum Chordata; order Ceratodontiformes; family Protopteridae; genus Protopterus; species Protopterus annectens. The sequence goes on along the minus strand of NC_056728.1, from coordinate 688,052,617 downwards.
GTCTTCTTGGAATCCAGCCTTACCCTTGATACTTTGCCTCCAGCTCCCAGGAAACTTGATGGGTACTACGGAGTATCTGACTCCCACAAATTCCTCTCTAAGAATAATACTGCAGATCCAGAGACCATTTCTCAGGGTCCTAAAGGCATTAAGGCTACAACAGCCAAAAACCCTACCCATTCGGACAGGGAATCTAGGGCTTTAGACAGATAGGGTAAGAAGGTATACAATCTGCTACTATTGCCATCAGGGCTTTAAATTGCCAGTTTCATATGTTAAATTATCAGCAACATATTATGGAGCTAATTAAAAAGAAAATTATGTTGATTCCTGAAGTGCAGAACATAAAGATTTACAAGAGTTAATGCATTCTGCTAACCAAGTTGGAAAACATACTTTGTAATGTGGTTTTGATGCCTTAGAAGCATCTTGCAGGGCTGCTGTCTCTGGGTCTGTTCTTAGAAGGCATGCTTGGCTTAAGGAACAAATCTTGCCAGACCATGTCAAAGCAAAATTACTAGATGCACTATTAAACCAAGAACTCCTGTTTGGCAATAAAGCAGAAGTCGTCCTCAAAAAGATGGAGGGAAAAGCTAAATCTATGCAACTGTTAAAAATTTCCTACAGGTACAGACTCTTAGATTCAGTAGGCATTGACCTTCTAAAAACTGGTCCTTTACAGTCCCTCCCAGACCTTCTCATTCCAAACCCAGGGGCAGCAGACTACCAAGATTACAGTCTCAGTGTATGCACAGATCTAAGCAATGGAGTGCTCCCACCTCTAAAACGGGGAGTAGTAAGCCACTATACCATGGTAAAATCTCGCAATGACTTATCCTGAACTCTTCCAAGCCTTGCCCAAGTACTTGCACCCTTAGGAGGAAAACTTGCCCTGCATGCAAAAGACTGGGAGTACATCACACAGGACAGATGGGTGTTGAACATTGTATCCCAGGGATACCGATTCTACTTCCACTCACTGCCAACCCCAAGCGGATGGCCAGACCGCCCCACAAACCAGTAGGCAGAGGCCCAAAAGCAAGTACTTCCTCTTCTCAGTATCAAGGCTATTCAACCTGTCCCAGCAGAGCAAAGGGGACAAGGTTTTTACTCCAGACTGTTTCTGGTGCCCAGAAAAGAAAACTCTTGGTGCTCTGTCCTGGATCTGTTTATTCTCAACACCTTCCTAGTGGTTCCAAGATTCAAAATGCTAACTCTCCAACAGCTGCTTCCCTGTGCTAGCCAAGGACTCCTGGCTAGCAACCCTAGACTTAAAAGAAGCTTATGTGCATGTCCCTGTAAGAGAATCTTGCAGGAAATGTGTGTTTCAGAGCAGGCTCTATGCACTATCAGTTCTCTGCACTTCTCTTTGGCTTATCTACTGCGCCCAGGGTATTCGCAAAATGCCTGGCTCCAGCCATTGCATATTGCTGTCAGAGGAATATTCAAATTTACCCATACTTGGATAATTGCCTGATTTCAGGCAGACAGTCAGGAGTTGCTACTCCAGCACCTGACATTTTGTAAAGAGACTTCTTACTTCACTGGGGTATACCATCAATGAAAAGAAATCACATCTGGTACCCAGCCAACAGATTGTATTCCTGAGAGCAAGCTTGAACACAACTTCCCAGATGGCATTCCTCACTCCAGAAAAACAAATTTATTTGACAAACTACTTCAATCTACTGGCCACCAAAGCCCAGTTATCTGCAAGAAGAATACTGCAAGCCCTAGGGTTCATGACTTCTTGCATTCTACTAATTCCATATGCAAGACTGCATATGAGGAAACTTCAATGGTACTTAAAGTCTCTGGTGCCAACATTCTCAGGACCTGGAAACAATGATTCCTATCATTCCTTGCCTAAGGGCAGAATTTCTATGGTGGGTAGAGGCCTGCTACCACAACAACGGATTCCCTTTCACTCAACCCCCTGCCGCCCAAACCCTAACAGACACATCAGACTATGCATGGGGGGGCTCACATGGCTGGACAATGCATTCAGGGCAAATGGAGCCCAAAGCAAATGCACCTGCATATCAATCAAAAAGAAATGTTAGCTGTACAGAATGCTCCGACAGTTATACTTCCAGGGCAACTATTGATAAAGACAGACAACACCATAGTTATGTGGTACGTAAACAAGCAGGGGGGGAACCCATTCCTACCCACTGTGCAGATTAGCCATGGCTCTGTGGAACACAGCCTTGAGCAATCAAGTCCACCTGTGAGTTCAATTCCTGCCAGGCAAACTAAATTCACTGGCAGGTGGCTTAAGCAGAAATCTAATGGACCCACATGAGTGGAAACTGGAACCCAAATCATTCAAGCTTCTGATTGACAGGTGGGGGGCACCAGAGGTGGACCTCTTTGCTTCCCCTCAGAACTATCAATTGTGCAAATATTGCACCAGAACTCCACACAGCCAAGCATGGAAAGTGGATGCCCTGTCCTTTACATGGGAAAACCTCTCAATCTATGCTTTTCCCCCTCTGCCCCTCCTCTCAAAGGTTCTGCTAAAGATCAAACAGGACAAGCCAAGGACGATACTGATTGCATCAGACTGGCCACGCCAGCACTGGTACCCACTTTTGTGCAGTCTGACAGTACTGCCACCATGGCACCTGCCTCAGACCCCCCTCCCTGCTCTCCCAGCAGGAGGGCCAGATTTTGCATCCTCTGCTACAAATCCTGAACCTAGCAGCCTGGCTTATCCTCTGAACTCACCAGCAACCCTCAGTAAACCGGTGCTGGATGTCATCCTTGAGGCAAGGAGGCCTAGTACTAGAAAATCCTATTCAGAAAAGTGGAAAAGATACTGTTCTTGGAACCAGTCTCAAGGAATGGACACGACGACGCCCAGCCTAACTCATATACTAGATTACTTAACAGAAACGCTCCACAAAGGCCTATCCTTCTCTTCAATTAAGATTAATGACTCTGCCATCTCAGCTCATTATAATACTGAGCCACCCGTCTTCTCTCATCCTCTAGTCCACAGTTCCTGAGAGGAGCCAACAATTTAGGACCCCCCCCCCCCAGGAGAGCTCCCACTCCAGCCTGGGACCTTAACTTTGTATTGGAAAAACTCACGCTTCCACCCTTTGAACTTGCTGCTTCAGCAGAGTTAAAATTCTTCTCCTGGAAAACAGCTTTACTTCTAGCCTTAACTTTGTATTGGAAAAACTCACGCTTCCACCCTTTGAACTTGCTGCTTCAGCAGAGTTAAAATTCCTCTCCTGGAAAACAGCTTTACTTCTAGCCATCACTTCAGCAAGAAGAGTGTCTGAATTGCAGGCCCTTATGACTGTGGAATCATTCATTATCTTCCATGCGGACAGAGTTTCCCTCAGGACAACCCATCATTTATGCCCAAAGTGGTATCTAGTATGGCTTTAAACCAATCCATTCATTTGCCAACCTTTTTCCCTAATCCTCAGAATAAAGGGGAAAGGATCCTGCACTCCCTGGACATGCATAGGCAGCTTAGGTTCTGTCTGGACAGGACTAAACCTTTCAGAAAATCTGACCAGCTGCTAGTCAGCTTTGCTACAGGGGCAGAGGGCAAGGCCATTTCAAAGCAAACAATTTCTAAATGGATAGCACACTGCATCCATTTCTGCTACAAACACCATGGGAAACCTACCCCATAGTGGATCAGAACACATTCCACTAGGGCTACCTCAATCTCTACAGCATTTCTCATGGGAGTCCCTACCAGGGACATACTGGAAGCTGCAACCTGGAGCTCTGTACACACCTTCACCAAGCATTACCACTTGCCTATCTTTTCTAAATCCAGAGCTGGATTTGCCATAGCAGTCTTACAAGGCTTGCTTGCTAGCCCTAATGCTTCTTGACTGCCTCCACCCATCCTCAGCTTTGGGAATCAACCTAAATGCGATGACTGCAGCAGTGAAACATGAAGAACATAGTACAGTTGTGTACACTTACCATAAATGTAGATGTTCGAGTGTATTCACTGTTGCAGTCCTGGTTACCCTCCCTCCAGCCCCCTGACTTCTCTATACTTCTACCTATTCTTTTTTCTTGTTTGGCCATATCTTATAACATTGGTATTTACTTTCTACTGGGGGTGTTCCACACCATGTAATTCCTTCCTATTGTGGGAGCTCCTGACATCTGGGGCAAGAAAAACTGATGTAATGATGGCTGCATGTTTTATACCCCTGACGACCTGACGTCATGGAAGAAGCGACAGCATCCGACGCAGAAATCCCAAGACTCTGGTATTCAGGCCGACTGAGGGCTACCTGCAGGCAGATAATTCAAATGTGATGACTGCAACAGTGAATACACTAGAACATCTACATTTATGGTAAGTGTACACAACTGTACTTTTTCCATTTTAAGGAGTGCTTTGAGCGAGTGCATTTTGAGATTTAGACTTGTAGCATGGAGCAAGCATGACTCTCGGATTGCATTTGTTTGCAACTGTTATGGTGGTAATTTGGTCTTTGGAACACTGCCTAAAAAGGCACTGTAGGGGTGGCAAGAGCCTTGGCCAGTATCTGGAAGCCCAGGGGTAACAGATGCAGGCCATCTCTGACAAAGCATCGAGGTCTGTCAGTCATGTCATCCCATGCAGACATACTGGATCCCCTTAGAATGACACCAGAAACTTAGCCAATTGTTGAAATCAATAATTTTCTGCTTGTACTGTGATATCGTTCTGGGTGATGGTAGGATGCTGCTCAGGGCTAGGGTCATACCCGACTGGGCTACATAATCCAAGAGCCCCTCCATGTCTCTTCATGTAGTCCATGGAGGTATGTCTTAGAGGTCATTCGCACCCACATGTACAATGACAGAGTCATATTTGTACCTGTTGTTGAGGGATCCGAGTACATGCATTATGTGGTGGATCCTGGCACCTGACAGGCAGCTGACTGTTACTTTCTCCTTATTCAACCTAGTGAGTGGGACATCAGTGTGCCTCGCTATCGAGTCACCTATGACTAGTGTGTTGGGCATGCTGTTTTGCCTTGGATGCTTTGGTTGAGTGGCACACTGTTTAGGAGAGTTGCGTGTCTCGTCATTAGTGGTTGTGGTGGTCGGGTACATTTCTGCCTTGGAGGTCTGTGCTGTTTGTGTAGACTTTTATTGAGAGCCTCCGCGAAGGTGGGTGTGTGGTTTGTATTTTTATGTGAAGGCAGTGCTGGGGTGTGTTCTAGAGGGTTGTGTGTTCCATGTGATGTGGTGCAAGTGTTGTCCTTCTCCTGTTGACCAGCTATTCCAGTCATGGCTGGAGAGTGCGTGGCCTCCAATTTGGATATATAAATGCATCTCTCACAAGTCTGAGTGTTGGGAGGTAAAAGTAAAGGGTTGTCAGTGTACATGAGACAGTTGCTACATTGCCTCAGGATGCCGAAGTTCACCAGGTTAATAGGAGGAAGGACTAGGAACTGACCTTTAGACATGCCTGGAGAGGTGGGCATCAATAAATACTGCAGCTGTTTCCTTGTAGAATGTTTAGTGCTGGTAGCACTTTTGTGTGCTACAGTAATTGCTACAAGAAGTCTGGTAAAGTGCTAAACTAATAAGCTAGTAAAAGTGCAAGAGAGGAGAGAACTAGCAGATCTAAGGGAAAAATCTAAGCGCAGACTTTGGCACCGCTTAGAAACATACAAACAGTCCCTGATACAGCAAATTTATATCTGGACTAGATTAGTTATAGTAAAGGTGGGCAATGAGCGCAGGCATGGACTTTTATTCCAGAAAGTTGAAAGAGATGGCAAAAACTGCCCAAGCGGGCAATAAGCTACTATTTCTGGGCCAGAAACCACTCCACTTGTGGTAGATAGGCTACCTAGTGCTTACCACTCCCACTGATAAGTTTGAAGGCTTCCCTCCATCACAGAAGGCTTTGAGGGCTCAGAAGCTTATAAACAGTCCTGGATACTGCAAATCTGTACCTGGATTAGACTAGTTACAGGAAAGGCAGGAAACGAGCTTAAATGCGGGCTTTTAAACCGGAAAGATGAAAGAAATGGAAAAACTGCCCAAACGGCCAATAATCTACGATTTCTGGGCCAGAGACCACTCCTCTTGTGGTAGGTAGGCTACCTAGTGCTTACCACTCTCGCTGATAATGGCCTTGAAGCCCCCTCAAGCGGACTTCCACTCTTGAACTGGCCTAGGGAATTGGATTCCTCAGATGAGGATTTGGATTCTGAGGAAGAATCTGTGCTGTATTCTTCCCAAATGCCTTTCCCAAGTAGACTGTGGTTTGGGGGAAGAGGATTCTTTTGAGTCCAGACTACCCCTTGGAAGAGTTGCCCTTTGGGGATACTGTTGTCTGCATGATGGACTATTTTAAGTGGTATTATTCCTAGGTGTCTCACATTCAAAAGGGGTACTATGAACTCCTTCAAGTGGAGTCTCCTAAACCATCAGCTGTCCCTCCTGTTCTGGCTGCCCTTTTGGATAGTTTTCCTTCGCCTCTGTAGCCCCTGACCCTCAGCCTCCTCCTGCTCCTAAAAAGCCTGATAGGTTTTCCAAGGTGCCTGAGGACTGCAGGTTTTTATGATCCTCCTGTGGCATCTGTTTCTTCTGACAAACTGTCCAAGTTGTTGACATTTGTTAAGCTTCTTCCTTCTGATAAGGATAGTTGAGCTATGGAAAGGTTGGGCGAGAAAGTCTGTATGGCTGTCATCTTGTCCTTTTCAAGGCCTTTAACTACCAGACTGATATGATCAGGTATGTTTTGGACCTCCTTTCCCAGGTTTCTAAAGTAGTATATGACTTTCCTGACTTTGAAGTGAGGGCTTCTACTCTTTCATTGTTAAGGTTTTCTCAAATTGCTTGTCACCGTATAAAATGCAGATGACTACTCTTCCCGGGCTGTTGCCTTTGATACAATGATGAGGCATTATTCCTGGCTATGTCTTCAGGCTTTGCCTGATGATATCAAGGCCAAGCTTTTGGATGCACCTCTGAATAACCTAATACATTAGAATGAATATTGTTCTATTAATAGTAATGTAATGTAACCCTACATATATGTAAATGTAGTTCAATGTAAATGTAATGCAAATGCAATGCAATGCAACTATTCTTGTGGAACTTTCTCCCCGGGCCTCCACTGAAAATGGGCCGACTTAGCCTAGTGGAATATCCCAGTCAACAAATGCAAATAATAATAATAACCAAAATATTTTTGGACTGCTGCTGCTGACTTATTCAAGTCTGTCCTGGATAAGGCTAAGGCCTTGCAGGAACTTAAGCATATATTTGTCTCCCTATTCCTAAGTTTCAGAAGAACTATCCTTCCAGTTCTGCCTTTGTTCATAGACAGACTTGCTCCCATCTTAAGGGTAAGAAGAGTTCTAGGTGCGTTTCTTCTGCTAAGTTTACTCAGACTTTTTTCTCTCAGAAGCCTTCGTTTCAGGTTAAGCCTGATTCTGTTTGACATTTGGCCTTCCCTTTCCATCAGCTAAGTCCCCTTGTCCCTTCTCACTTTCCTTGTCTCTTCCAAATTGGCTTCGGATCACCTCAGATTCATGAGTTCTGTTCATTTATCGTCTGGGTTATTTAATGGTTTGGAAGTCCCTTCCTCCTTTTTTTGGACATTCCTTAACATCCTTGAGAACTGCTTCCTCATTTTTAGAGGTTCTGCAATCTCTGTTGGATAAGGGGTCAGTTCAGCTGGTTCCTCCCACCCTGGTGGGAAAGGGGTTTTACACCAGAATGTTTTTGGTTCCCCTGAAGGAGGATAAATGGAGACCACCAATACTTGGTCTTTCTGTAATACCTTTCTCAAGATTGAAGGCCAGTGACCCCAAACAGACTTTATTCAAATCTTAGCTCCTCAGCTTAAAAGCCTTCACAGAGATTCACTGGGCTTTGGTTGTATTTCAGTTTTTTAGTTTATTTTAGTTTATGTATAGTTGTTTTACCTTTCTCAAGATCCATTCTTTTTAATGTTGGCCCTTCAAACCTAGTTTCATCACCTGCTTCCCAGGCCTTTCTGGTGTCACTGGATCTCAAAGATGTATACCTTCACTTCTCCATTCATCCTCTTTTCAGGAAATTTTTACATTTCTCTCTTTTTTTTTTTTCATTAAATTTTCACTTCTCTGCTTTGCCCTTTGGCCTTTCTACTGCCCCAGGGTTATTCATCAAATGCCTCATTCCTGTCATTGCCTTTTGCAAGATTTGAGGTATTCAGATTTTTTCCCTGTCTAGATGATCTGCTTATTTAAGCTCCTTCTCCCAGCAGTCTGTTACAGGATCTCCAGTTTACCACTTGTCTTTTACACACACTAGAATTTACCTTAAACCTCCAGAAATCAGTTTTGATGCCTTGTATGGATAACCTTTTTCCAGTCTCCTATTCCTCTGTCACGACCAATGAATTTTTCAGGTTCCTGGGATTCACATCTTCCACCATTTCTATGCTGCTTTTTGTGAGGCTTCGTATAAGGAAATTTCAGTGGTGGCTCAAATCATTGCGACTCTAGCATTACCCCCCCCCCCCCGAAGTTTTTGGTTCCTCCTTTTCCCTATCTCAAACTTTAACTTCACTGTTGAATTCATCAACTGTCTCTCTCTCTCTCAATCCAAGGCTTCCTTTTTTTTCAGCCTCCATTTCCGAGGTATCTGGCCTCCTCATCAGAGGTTGGATCATATCAGCACTCTGATTTTGCTTCTGCAAGCTTTTTTATCTCTCTTTCATCCTGGGACACTCAGTCTTCACTGACAGTCCCACAGTGATATGTCAACAAGTCAGACTGACTGTTCAGTTTGGGATCTAGCTATGAGTGTCAAATGAGACTTCAGGCAGTTTATATTCCTTCTGAAAACAGTCTAGTGGCAGACTGAGCAGGTCCACAACACAAACTTATGAGTGGATGCATCTCAGAGATGTGATCCTGGACATTGTCCATCAGTGAGGTATTCCTCGGGTAGATCTCTTCCCCTCCCCTCTGAACAGACAACGTCCTCTGTTTTGTTCCAGAGTTCTAAGTCCTCTGACTTGGAAAGTGGGTGCCCTGCCTTCTTCCTTGGAAGGGGATGTTTCTTTATGCTTTCCTCTACTTCCTGTATGACCACGGGTTCTGCACAAGATCAGGCAGGACTCTCTCAGAATATTAATGGTGACTCCCTTTTGACCCAGACAACATTGGTTCCCCCTTCTCTCTCATTTGGTCAGAGGCAATTAGTAGATATTTTCACACAAGACAAGGGGTGTCTTATCAATCCTTGCTTGTCCACTCTTCACGGGACAGTGTGTGGTTAGGGTTTTGATCCCTTTTAGGCACCTCTTTTCTGAGGACATGCTTTGGGTTCTGCAGAAGGCCTGGAAACCCACTATCAGAAACTCCTATATTTCCAAATGAAAAAGCTTTTCTGTCTGGTGCCTCTCTCGCCAATTTGATCCCCTATCTTTGGAGGGGACTCTGGTTCTCTTATTTGTGTGATCTGTTCTATGCTGGGTTGGAATATTCTTCAGTTAAAACTTAGCCATCCGCAGGTTCTGCTTGTCTGCCCTTGACTCCTCCTCTGGCTTCTAGGTTTGAGGTCAAGCAATTTCTTAAAGGTGTTTTTCATATCAGGCCCCCTGGTAAGCCTGTTCCACCTTCTTGGGACCTCAGTGTTTGCTTGAAAATTTGACTCTGGGTCCTTTTGAGTCTGCTTCAGCTTAGTTTCAACATTGTATTTGGAAGACTGTTTTTATGGCTTATGGCTCTTACTTTGCCAAAAGATTGTCTTAACTTCAGGCTCTCATGGCTATTCTCCCTTTTTTTAGTTTTTCAGAGACTCTCTCTCTCTACACTAATCCACCTTTTATGCCCATGATAGTTAATGAGTTGTCACTTAATCTGTTAATCTTCCTTCCCTGCAGTCTGCCTGTGAGAAGCTTCCTCGCACGTTGTATCTGCATATACAGCTCTGGTATTACCTAGATAAAACTAAAGTTGCTTATAAATCTGAACAAGATTTGTTTCATACCAGGACTTTGGGTTTGGCTGATTTTAAGCAAACTGTTTCCTCCTAGATTTCTAAAGCCATCTCCTTTGTTCTTTTCATGGCACATCTCTTTCCTCATGTGCAAAGGCACATTCTGCTAGGGCAGTTGCCTCCTCTGGTGCCTTTTTCAAGAGTCTGGATACCAGTTCTATCCTTGAGGCCGCTATTTGGTCATCTTATACTTTCTGTAAGCATTGCAAGTTGGATGTATTTGCAGGGCTATCCTGCATGAGTTTGTGGAAGCTGCCTCTCTGCCTTCTTCCTCCCTGGGTTCCTCTTGAGTTCTTGTCCTCTCTCCCTCTTAGGTGATGAGTACTGCAACAGTGATATGGAAGGACATAGTACAGTTGTGTATAATCTCACCATAACAGTAGATGTCGTCCTTTTCACTATTGCAGTATTTGGTCCCTCCCTCCCTCCCTCTCTGTCCTGTGTTCTGGTTGCCCTCCTGGCCGAGGGGCCCTTCTCCCTTTATTTTTCCTTTTGGGCATTCTGGTCCTCCTGGGGCCTTTTCATTTCTGAGTGATTATGTCCATGCATCACCTTTATGCCCTTTGTCTTGTGCAAGGAGCATGTGTGTGACATAGGCACCTATAAGAGCTGAAGGCTTTGGCATACTGGCCAGATATTGGGCTATCCTTGCCAGGAGGTCCCTTAGGTGAAGAATACCTGCAGCAGTGAAGAAAAGGACATCTACTGTTATGGTAAGATTTTTACAGAACTGTACTGTCTCATCAGTTCAGCCATTAATATATGTAACAACAGTTCTCCAAGCTGTGATAGTTCCAGAAGTGCAATCATCATCAGGAAGCCTAGATTTACTACAAGTAATGCTAAGCGAATCCTGCAAGTTTTGACATGAGAAACACAGAATACCAGTGTTATCAGGTGTTGCCTTTAAATATACATATCATTTAGTACACTGCACAAGGTACTTGTGCTTTAGCAAATATTTAATGGCGTGCTCATTTAAGGAATCCATTTTCAGCTGCAAATGAATAAAGAATTCTATAAGAAAAAGGTAATAAATGTCAGTTACCACAGAATTCAAAGATATTTTAAATCAACTTTTATGAGAATAACCCCACAAGCAGTACACAATTAAATATTGAATGAAGTAAAGTAGTTGCTGTGACTGTACCAGTTGTGAAAGTTGCACAAAAGTTGGAATTCTTTTACTTCATACACAAATGTACGCAGTAGCTTCTCACTTATTGCTTACAGTCGCACCGCAGGCAACTGGATAATCACAAACCAACACAGGATTGGTTAGAGGAGCTCTGCGGTTTATTTAGCTTTTCTACTATGCCTGAGTGGGGAATTGTTAAAAGTTTTAGCTAGGTCAAGGTATACTGTGTGTACCATTTTGCCTTTATCCATTGCTTTGGTGACCTTTTAAAAAAAAATCAACAGGCTGAGTAAGCATTACCTGCCCTTGATGAATCCGCACTGAGACAGGTCCATTGTTTTGGAGGTTCTCTAGGTCCTGATTGATTAATTCCATGGTAAGTCATTCCATGGCTTTGCATATGATGCTGGTCAGACTTCTTGGTCTAGAATTGCTTTAGCTTGTAGAAGGTCATCCCTTATTCAGGAAGAAGATTATAGCTGTTCTCCATTTGCTTGATACAAGCCTTTTATGGAGGTGGGGAGCGAACAGTGTTAGGGGTGTGGCTAAATCATGCTTCATGCTATTTAGGATGCATCAGGGAATAATTTCAGGACCCATTGGTGCAGTATTTCAGCTTTTGATAGCACTTTTAGGACTTGGTCTTGTGTGATAGCCGGTGGCGAGGCAGTTTCAGGCAAATCTTAAGGACAGACGAAGGGAAGAGAAGGATAAAGTTGGCTAAATTTATTGGCCAGTAGGTTCTGCAGATCTATAGCCTCAGTGGGTAACATTGTTCACAATCAGCTCAGCACATTGCTGCATTTTGCTTTTGAGATTATGAACATAACTAAAAATTCCATATGATTGTCTTTGGCTTTAGCTATTTTAGCGTCAAGCTCAGCTTTGGTGGAGTGTATTAAGCTCTTGAGTTGTTTATTTCAGTGGCAAGGGCTATAACATTCTAGAAATTACTCTTTCAACTTACGGTAAAAATTATTTTCCATAAAACTTGTTGATAGTATGGTTCCACCATGTGGGTTAGTTTTTAGAATTTGCCCTGCACTTGTTATACTACAGGATTCAAGTGCATCCATGCAGCTGTTGCATGCTGGTGCAGTGTAGTGGTATACATTTCTATGTATTCAGTGGAGTAAACTGGGTTTGGTGGAGATTTCAAGCTTGCCAAAGTGTCATTTAAGAGGTAGGTATTTTTGTCTTAAATATATTTCTAAAGGTACTTTCTCTGGGATGGATCTCTAGTTTCATTTTTATTTGAAGGAGACTTTATGGTCAGACCTAACAAGTAATGAAGATAAGCAAGGGATGGTGCAAGATGCTCCTGCATTAGTAAGGACAAGATCCAAGATATTCCTTGTAGTGGGTACTCGGGCTAATTCTTCCAATGCATTGGTATTGACAAAGTCCAGGAATCTCTGTTCTTGTGCAGTAGTGATGGTGTAGGTTTCCTAGTCTATGGCTGGATAGTTTAGGTCACCTAGGAAAATGGTATTGGGTTTAATACTGAGTGATTCTAGTTACTGTAGATGTGTTGTATCTTTCTTTTGTCATAGAGGGAGTTCTGCAGTGAGCTAATATATGGTACTGGACCTTTCTGATGGTTATTTGGACATGAAAAAGCTCTAGTGCATCACGCTGCTTTACCATATGATGGATTATGTGTATTGTGATGGCGTTGGAGAGTTGGGATATGTGGTGTACTGCTGAAGGTTTTGGTGCTTGAGTTTTCTTTGTGTGAAATTTTTGCCTCCAGGGATATTGTATGTATGTATGTGTATCTTTTACACTGTTATGCTGTTTGAGTAGTAGATCATCAGACAGCATGAGACCATTCTTACACAGTCTCAAGATAACCATCTCAATCAGGCTGGCTAGAGAAGTTGTGGGGAAATGCTGGCCCATGATACCGACAGGAATGACTCTGGGTCACGAGTAACTATAATTGCTTGGAGTTTGGTTTTGGTGGACTTGCTACTGGATGTTTAAATTTCTATACAAACAGCCTGGAAACCTTGTTCTGCCATCAGGAAGAACAAATAAACTGATTATAGTACAAAAAAAAGGCTTGCACTGATTTTAGCATCAGTGTACTTAATATTGTGCATTTTTTATTGAAGATCTTTCAGCCAGGTGAGTAGTTTAAGGTGGAAGACTGCAAAGTGATACTTGTATGCTTATTGCCAATAGCCAGTAAACCGAGAGAGGGGATTATGTTGTCAAATTATCAAAAGGGTAATTGCAGTAACGGCCTTTTCTGATTTTCATAGTTAGTGTTGAGGCTAACTAACATCAGTCTCGGGTTTTAAGTTGTTTAACTGCTGTCAAATCAGAACATCAACAATCACAGTAATGAAGTTATCCAGATGCTGTAGGTTTCACGTTTGCATTCAGACCCTTGGTCCATATCCGTGATTTAAAATAATTTTTGGACTCTGTTTTTGTTAGCACAGTATTCTGGACACACATCAGATACTGTTGAATGTGTACTGTGTAAAGCTTCCAAAGGTGCAGCATGTTGTTTGAAGGCAAGACTTTGGTTGACCTATGATTGTAAATAGATAAAATATAGTATGCTCACACGTATTTTCTATATTGGATGGCTAATCTATATACCTTGAACTTGTACTGTAATTGCAAGTGATGTGGTAGATTTTAGAATAGGTAATGTTTATTAACATTCATTGTGTCCAAGACTTTTTTTTCTGTTTGCTTAGTAAAATGAATAGATTAGTCTTCACACATGTATGTTTATGATTAACATAACTTTCTTAATTTGTTAAAAAAATGCTGTGGTAGCTAAAATTTGCTATGCTGAGACTGGCTAATTTATGGATTTTAATTCAGATGATGTCTAGTACTGCAGCTTGTAGATGTGCAGTAGAAAAAACGCACCTTGTGACAATTTCATGCTATGTGCTAGATTTTTTAGGTTAATTTTAAACTCCAATAACATGTAAATTGTAGTGTTAAAACAAGTGTGAAGATGGAAGCAATGTTTCTGCAAAGCATTTTTTTTTGCCTGCTGATGTTTCAGCTCCCTCTCCCACAATATGTGACAGCTGCTGTTGTGGCGTGCCTGGAGGGTTTCCCTTCTGGGAAACCCCAGAGATATGGGGTCCCCAGTCTATGTATGAAGGTTTTAAGGGATGTAAACTGCTATGCCCAGTAAGTGGGCCAAGGCCAGGTGAAGAGCAGTCATACTACAGTTCACTTTTTTCCCCTTGAGTCCTACCTTCTGCTGACATCTAAGTGGGTATTGCAAAGGTGCTGCAAGGGAAATGCCCCTTTATGCATGATTGTGTTCCTTATTTGCTTCCCCATCTGCAGCAGCAATAGCTTTTTTCAAGGCCCTACTATCACCAGAGGTGCTGGTGAAAATGTTTTTCTCCTGCATGTCCTCCCCCAGAAGAGGCGAGCAGGACGATGCTTTGTCATTCCTTTTCCAGCGGGTCAACTCCACCAGGATCTCAAACCACTACAAACCCTGGTCACCTGGGTCGTAGTATGGCATTTATTTCTGTACATCAGTGGAGTTGGTTTAAGTGTCTGTTTTTTGAAGTAACTTTGTAAATGCTTAACCAGTTGGTAAAATTCGTTTAGAGTTTGGTAGTGCAGTCTGAAACCATGAAAAGCTGAATTTGTTTGAAGTGCTACATTTTCGTCCTGTTTAATTAATGTACTACTTACACATGCTTTTACTTTTAAAGGTCTAATGTGCTGTGAATGATTATGCATTACGTTAGAGACCAGGACTGCCATGACCAGAAAAGAAGAATTTTAAATCAGTTTTACACCTGTAGCCTCATTTTATTTCAAAGTATATTTTTCTCCCTCAGGATTTGAGTTTGCCTAACGGAACACCGGCAGACACATCCAGCCCTGCATCCTCTTCGTCACTCCTTAACAGGCTGCAGCTAGATGATGACCTGGATGGGGAGATGAGGGACCTCTTTGTTTCAGTTGATGATCCCAAGAAGCACGTATCCACAATGGAGACTTACATCTCTTACAGGGTCAATACAAAGGTAGCTATGACGTTCCAAGGAGAATTTTTTTTAATGTGTTAATGGTACGTTTGCTGTACATTGCACCACTTAGGACACATTCTCAGTAAGTATTGTAAACTGTAGCAGAGCAGTGTATCGTTAAGAAATTTTTTTTTCCTATTTGAAGTTTCATATGCATGCAACTTTGTTATAAAATATAGGTGTAGCTTTCAAAGTGTTTCAATAAGAGTATAGGTTTTTGATGGTGAACCTTGGTATATTGGCATGCTAGTAGTATATTTATGTGGAGAAAAAGGCAGTAGTAATTTGACTGCATCTGTACAAATTACATTAACAAAAGTGGCTTAAGTCTTTGTAGTTAATGCAACAGTTTTATAATCTGTAGGAGTTTAATATTTAGGGGACTGAGGTACAGTAGGAATGGTCCCATGGCAGAGAAGGAGTACTTGTCTGCTGTGCTGCCATCTTAGGTTGAAATTAGTGCCTTGGTGCTTGGGAAATATTGCCAGCATGGTATTCTGTATGGGGAGTGTAGCACTGAAGTCTATGATAATGTTAGTACTGCTGGTTTGGTACATTTAAAGTTACTTTAAACTTGCCACCATCTTGTTACTAACTGTTGGGATATGGGTAGGGTATTATAGCACTAACATCGAAGAGGAAAAGCTCTGGAACTGGCTACGTTGCAAGTGTGCATGAATGAGCATCTTGGCAGTTGGTGGATCTTTATTCAAAAAGATTCATTCATTCTTTCACTTTCCAGTATTTACTTTATCCTGTTCAGGATAATCGCGGAACCAGAGTACATCCTCAGCAAGCACTGTGTGAAAGTCAGATAATTAAAGCAAGCACTGAATCTAAGGCAGGAAATCAGTCATGGATGGAGCAAAAACTCCACTGCAGGACACAAGCATGTGTGCACTAAAACTCATTTCCCACTACAGGCATACCAGTTCAGATTTCAGATCTGAAAACCCCCATAGACAAGGGGGTGATGAGCAGACCTTGATCAAATGCATCCCAGGTGGGAACCAGACTGGAAAACCAAGCAGTTTGAGGCAATAGCACTAACAGCTGTACCACTGTGCTATGCGAACCCAAAATTTGTAGGTAAAGTTATGAATGCATTGTATACTAAAATAAGCACACCCTGACCTATGTCAGGAGTGAAGCATTAGGTAGATTTTGTTTCTGTTCTATGCATTTTCAGTTGCTGTTGTGCCACATAACATTTTAGTGTATTGCATCATCCAAGCCTATATTACTTAAAAAAATTTGACTTCAGAAGATCAAAGAAAAACTGTTTTGTTGCCTTTTTCTTCAGTAAACGATGTGGAAATGCAGTCTGCAATAACTTTTACTTCTAAAACAGTGGCAAACCCCCATGCCTTTTAAAAAATAGAAGTA